>NC_081756.1:46906357-46937357 GCF_963082965.1 Carassius carassius | reverse complement strand
TGACACTCATGAGCTGCTTTTGCATGTAATTAACCTATTTAACATATTAATTCTACCGATTAAATGCACGTCAATCATTGGTGGCAAAGACACATTCTCTGAACTGCTACCAGCTGCACTGCAAAAAAAATAAATAATACAAACAAACAAAACATTTTTTTATTTATTTTTAACTTACTGAATATTTTGGTCTTGTTTTCCAGTACAAATACCTGAAAATGTTTAGATCAAGATCCAGTTAGTAAAGAAGCAAAAACACACCAAATTGAGTCTTGTTTCCTAAAAAATGTAGCTTAAAGGAATAATTCCCCTAAGAACAAAGTTTTTTATAAAAATGTACTCAGCCTCAGGACATCCAAAATGTAAATGAGTTAGTTTTTTTCATGGGAGCAGATTTGGATAAACCTGGATCACCAATGGATCCTCTGCAGTGAATGGGTGCCTTCAGAATGAGAGTCCAAACAGCTGAAAAAAATATCACAATAATCCACAAGTAATCCACACCACTCAAGTCCATCAATTAACATCTTGTGAAGTGAAAAGTTGCACGTTTGTAAGAAACAAATCCAGCATTAAGATGTTTTTATCTTTAAACCATGACTTCTGGAGAAAATATGAGTCTATAATCCATAATATTGCTTTCTACAGTGAAAAGGTCGCCTAGTCTGAATCGAGAGAGAAATATGCACACGTTTACATACACCTTTCAAAACAGCTCTAAACAAATACGCTATTGGATTTTTTTATTTTTAACTTTTTTTTATGTGAGAGGACAACAGGAGATGGACTTTTTCACTGAAATAAGTTTTATTGTGGATTATGGCCAGAAGCTTTGATTTAATGTATAAACGCCTTAATGATAAAATGTTTGTTACAAACACACAGCTTCTCACTTCTCAAGATGTTAATCGATGGACTGGAGTGTTGTGGATAACTTGAGGAATATTGTGATGTTTTTATCAGCTGTTTGGACTCTCATTCTGACGGCACCCATTCTCTGCAGAGCATCCATTGGTGAGCAAGTGATGGAATGCTAATTTTCTTCAAATATAAGAATGTTTAGATATTTGTACTGGAAAAAAATATTTAAAAAAAATATGCTATTGTAAAGAAAAAAAAACATAAAAACAAACAAACAAACAAAAAAAAAAAAAAAAAAATATATATATATATATAATAAATTGCTGTATGTAGGTTGTTTATTTCTCCCAGTGTTTTTTGGAGCCACTTCCCACGTGACACCCATCGCATCTCAAAAGTCATTCCTTTTCACCTTACCTCTGGCTAAGTCAGCTCTGATTCACAGGTTCACCACAACCCTTAACATTTTCTCAGCAAGCTGGAGGCATTCCACACCTTCACTCTGTCCATCCATCACTCCTTTGGGGCCTGAGATAAAGGGATTTTTCACTTCGTGCCACCCCCCAACGATGCAATTGTCTTCTATTTAAAGGTGGTAAGGGAATCACAGCACTTTATAAATTAAACTGCATCAAATCCTGCATGCTGTCCTCTTTCTTCACCTCCTTGTTCTAAAAGTGGAATCTAGAAAAGCCCCTGAAGAAAATCCTCTGCTTGTGAGAAACACGACTGGAAATATGGGCAGGGATTGTCACTGTGCGCGATTGTCAAGGATGAAAATAATAAATAACGCATGGAGCAGACGTGCCCTGATGGGCTGGGAAAAGTGCACAGATATCTGTGGAGCAGCTTTTGGAAAATTTTGCATGCTATTTTAAGAGTCATATTTGTGTATGAAACTGAAATATATCAATCAAAATTAAGATTAAAGTACAGTACATAACCGAGTAGATGTTTTGTCAACATCAGGACTAAGATCCACACTCCACAATGAATAGATGGTTCATTTTCACAGCTTTGCAAAGAAAACTTGAAGGATTTTTTTTTTTAATCAATATAATATATCAATTTAAACGAGAACTCAGAATATGTAAATATGTTTCCCTTTGAGTTTAACTACATGTACTTACTGTATGTTTAGGGTTAGCATAAGGGCTTGGTTTAGAGTTAGTTGCATGTGATAATGCATAACTTATTTAATTCCTATAATAAATCTATGTAACGTGGAACAAGGGCACCCTAAAATAAAGTGTTATGAAAAATCACATTGGGGCCACTTGGTTAAATGTAAAAAGTGAAGTGCAATTTTAAAACTTGGTGTATAAATCCCCTTAACTGTCACTCACGTTTTTGTAAATAGTCTTGAATATGGATGATACAAACCTAAATTTTTATAAATCATGAATGAAAAAATGTTGTTACATGATTTTGATGTACCATTTACATGGTAATGCAGTGTTTGATTTTAAAGTGGGTATCAAAGGATGAATTATGAGATTTTAAGTTTTCAGATGATTAATAATTTCTGATGATTTCTAAAATGTGATAGAGAAAAAGGCAACGAAGAAGTGTTTTTTTTATACAAAGGTCAAAACTCCTGTTATAATGTAGATTTTTGAGGGTGCACTCTACTTTTCCTACATAATTTTTAACAAAAAAACATTGGTAAAATAAATATTTGGGAGTCTTAGACCTTTCCAACAATATATAGTTTGTCAAGATTAGATTAGATATAATTGTAATATAGTGAGGTAAATGAAGGCGTCCCGTATACGGGACGGGGTGACAGTTAAAGGGATAAAGACTTTTTTGGGGCTAAGCTATATTAACTAGGACACTTCAGAATCAGCTTATTTGTTGTTGATGGTTGTGGCCGGGTTTCCTCAGCTTGAGATGAGTTTATCACACATTTCAGTTTGTGAACTCCGGTAGTATTCAGCTGCAGTGCCCTTCCAGTGGAGTTGGTGTTTAACTGTCTGGTGAAGACAGTATTGATGACACTTCTGGTTTCTACATGCACCTGCCTTCCTGTGGCACCGCAGACACTGTTTGAGTGCGCCAGGTCCTGACAAAACTAGTGAGCGCCGCTCAGACAGCTTTATGAATCACCCACCCAACATACATTGCTGTCGCGTGCCTCGCCAGGCTTCATTGTTGTAATGGTTCGATAACAGCTTCTCTAACAGTCAAGTGCTTTTTGTTTGTCATCTAGTTAGATCAATCAACGTGACATGAGTATTAGACTGTATCCCTGTTGTGTGTGAAATTGTTCATAGCAGCACATTCTGCTCTGTCTTCTTGCTGGCGAGTTGCAAGCTGGAAATTGACAGTAATTAAAAGGCTGTTGAGCCTCACGGCGAGATGTACATCCCAAACGGCACATAAAGACTCAGCCTGACCAAAAAGCTCTGTATGTTCTGACTGGGTTCAGCATGAAATGTTTGATTAAACATTGAATAAAATAGAGTACATTCATTCAATCATTCATTAAAATGGAGCATTGCTATTTATTTATTTATTTAATTTAAAGCAGCATTGCTGATCTATCTTTCTGTCTGTCTGTCTATCTGTTTCTTTGTTTGTTTGCATACTGCTGTTTGTTTGTTTGTTTGTTTATTATTTATTTACGTTCAGCATTGCTGTTTACTTATTTCAATACACTTTATTTAAATCTAGTATAGGTTTTGTTTGTATAAAGCAGCATTGCTGCATGTTTATTTATGTAAAAGCATAATTGCTAATTACCTACTTGTTTTAGCATTGCTTATCTATTTAAATAGATTGCATTTGTTTGTTTGTTTCTTTAAAAGCATAGAGTAATTGCTAATTACCTATTTACTTATTTTTGCACTGTTCATCTATTTAAATATATTTTATTTATTTGTTTAATTGTTTATTTAAATGCATAACTGCTAATTACCTATTTACTTATTTAAGCATTATCTATATAAACAGATTTTTATTTTCTTTTAATTTATGTACTTATTTATATATTTTGACTTTATTTATTTTCTTTATGTATGTGACACACCAAGGCCAATTTTAGGCTAGTCACATACAGACCTTTTATTGTTATTATTATTATTTTAAATAAGTAGTAAAATCAGTCACAACTTCCATGTAGGTCAATTGTTTTTAAAATCCATATTTAGTAGTAGTCCATCTTTTAGGAACAACATAACAGACATCATAATAATAATGAATAAAAGGGGTCATATAACGGTGCTAAAAATAACATTATTTGGTGTAATGCAATGTGTTTATGCGGTTGAAGGTTAGAAAAACACATTATTTTACATACAATGTACATTATTGTTTCTCCTCTATTCCCAGCCTTTCTGAACGCATCAATTTTTACAAGACTCATCGGTCTGAAAAGCGAGATGTGCTCTGATTGGCCAGCTACCCAGTGGATTGTGATTGGCCTAATGTCTCAAGCATTCTTGAAGGGTATGCGGTACTTACAAATGCAGAGGATGATAGTGAAATTTGACAGCATGTTAGAGAACATGCATATGCTCATACACATATATATTTTTTTTCAAATGGGGGAACGCACATATGTCACATTTTTAATAATGTGGCATAATGACTGATTTAAAGGGGACAGATGATACGATTTAAAATTTTCCTTTCTCTTTGGAGTGTTACAAGCTCTTGGTGCATGAAGAAGATCTGTAAAGTTGCAAATACTAAAGTCTCAAATCCAAAGAGATATTCTTTATAAAAGACTTGACCACGCCCTCCTGAAACGGCTCGTTCTAACACGCTGCCACGTCTACATCACCGTGTGGGAACATTTGCATAACATGCAGGCTACTGGTTCAGAAAATAATCCTCATCCTCCATAAAATGCGCTGCACACATCTGAATATTTGGGTTGAACTGTTCTGTAACAGTGTTGTAAATACAACTTAACCACTGATTTCAAGTTGAGTCATCTTTTTGAAGACCAAACAAAGTAGTTTCGCTTTCACAATGAAACACAGCGACTCCACGACATGGCGCAGATGGCAACAGAGAAAATAAAAGTTATGCCTTCTTTCTTTATGTGAACATTTGGGCGGTGTTATGCAAATCTTCCCATATCGTGACATAAACGTGGCAGCGTGTTAGAACGAGCCGTTTCAGGAGCGTGTGGACAAGTCTTGACTTTTATAAAGAATATCTCTTTTGGAGACTTTAGTCTTTGCAACTTTACAGATCTTCTTCATGCACCAAGAGCTTGGAAGACTCCAAAGAGAAAGAAAAAAAATAAATCGCATCATATGACATGTGATAAAACAGAGAGTAGTCATTATGCCACGTTATTAAAAATGTGACATATGTGCGTTCCCCCATTTGAAAACGTGCCACTAACATATATGTGTGTGAGCATGTTCTCCAACTTGCTGTCAAATTTCACCATCATCCTCTGCATTTGTAAGTACTGCATACCCTTGTTCAAGAACCTGATATCTCCTGATTGGATCAAGCAGTCTGAAGGCCTTCGCTTTTAAGATATTGAAAAAATCATCCTTGATGGGGTGGCTTTAGGGAGGAGGGCATTGCTATTCAGCTCACGCAGCATCTATTGAACTCTGTTTGTATTATACTGTAAACAAAGATTAATGTGCTTTTAACCTACAACAAACAGAAACACTGTAAAGCCACCCGGTGGCCTCTTGGATCGCCGCAATCCCTCAGAAGAAAGGAAGGGAAGATATTTTTTCCCTGAGGACATCCACCACAGAATGTGATTTCTATAAAAGTGCTTTTATCGTGAAGATGATGGAATCCAGAGATTAGAGATGCTTCTCAAGCTTTCCCTCCTCTCTTGCTGTACGGCTGCCATTACTGAAATTTATAACTGCCACTTCAGCTGACAATCAAGCTATCGCTGAATGCTCAGTGTCCATCACTTCAGCCTTGTGAGAGGAGTCGACTCTAGAGCAAAGCTAGCTGGACCTAATCGATGTGATGGTGGGAGGCTCAACACTTCTCTCTCTGTCTCTGTCTCTGTCTGCTGCATCTTTCGGCTGTTTCATGTCAAGTTCTCTTTCATTTTCATCCTTTTATTCGAAACACATTCATGATAATCTGAACTCTCTCGCTCTCTGTATCTGGAGTCAAATGTTTCTATTTTTCATTTGTTTTCTAATGATTTTAATATTATTTTCTGCTTTTTCTATTTCAACATGAATCATCAGCATAACAGTTTGTAATATTTAACATGAATTTTGTAATGTTTTAGTATTTGTTTGGTCACTCATTTACTTTATTGACAGCAAAACTAACTTTGTCCAAAACCTGATGATGGTTTCCAGCATGAATTTGTAGAATCTTACATATTTCTCATTAATTTTTCCTAATACAATTTCATTTATTTATTCTATTTTTAACAGAATAAAGTTAAAATGCTAACGTAATTATTATAAAAAAAAAACAAAAAAAAACATAAAGGTGGAAAAACCATAAAATAAATGTAAATGGTCTTTTATGTAATTGGTCCGTAAAACACTTATGAATTTCCATTTAAATTTAGAGTGAAAAACCCATCATGTCCAGAAGTATCTGTGTGACACATCAATTATGGTTTTGTATGAGTACATATTATAAATAATGTTGTTTCTCCTCATTTTGTTTCTTTACATTTCAAGGATGTTCAAGTAAACTGATATATAAACATCACTTAATGACATCACTTATTTATTTAAAAACATCACTTATTTACTTATTTATTTATTTAATTAATTATTATTATTATTATTTTTTTTTACCATAAATTAAACAGGCTATTTAAAGTTTATTTTATTATTTTATTGATGTATATATTTTTTTATAGTATTGGAGCATTTAAGTCAAACCATCTCGGATGTTTCTTGTAAAACACTTAGTGTATTTTTTTTTTGGATTTTGTTTTTTTTATTTATTTTCTTTTTATCTCTATTTATATTGCATCTTGGCAAAATTTTTGCAACCTATTGCACCTACTTCTGCATTGTGACGTATTATTGCAGGTGGTTGGAGAAAAAGAAGAGTGCTTGGTGACAGTACATTTGTCCAAACAAAGTCATTTTAGGGGCTTTTAGAGCAAGTTATTACTCTTTTTTTTCACACTAAGACCAAGAATGTGCATTAAGAAATTAAATACTGACTAGATTTAGTCTTTGTTTGCTTTCTAAGTGTAGGAGCATCTGAGAATTTAAGGTCTTCTTTATGGTTTACTTTTCTTCAGTAATGAATGAATGAAGTAGGCCAGTAAATCAGTCCTGAGAGCACATAATAATTTGGTTTCTGTGTTGTCATGTCTATCAGACAGGGAGTCTGCTCTTGTGTTTGCGTGGATCCTCTGACAGACCCAAGCTGGGGACGCTTGTCAGTGCTGGCCGCTTTTCCATCAGACAGCAGACATGACAGCTGTGTTTATTGTGAACAGGGGTGTCCCAGGAACAGACAGTTGGATTTAGAGGAGGAGGAGTGGAAACTGACACAAACACATACACCACCGTCATGGAGAAGACAGCATGAACACGAAAGCTGGATGTGATGAGCAGGGCTTTAGACAGCACTGATCACTGCACTAAAAAGAAAGGTTCTCCACTGGTTTCTATAGTTCCATGAAGAACATTTACATTTCACAAAAAATTCTTTGTAATGGTAAAGGTTATTCAGATTATGTTCTTCACACAGAAGAACCATATACTGGCTCTCCAAAGTACCTTCAATTCCTAATACTGTATTTTCCGGACTATAAGTCAAAATTTTTTCATAGTTTGGCTGGTCCTGTGACTTATAGTCAGGTGCGACTTATTTATCAAAATAATTTGACATGAACCGAGAGAAATGAACCAAGAGAAATGAACCAATAGAAAACATTACCGTCTCCAGCCGCGAGAGGGCGCTCTGTGCTGCTCAGTGCTCCTGTAGTCTACACTGAAAACATAGAGCGCCCTCTCGCGGCTGTAGACGGTAATGTTTTCTCTTGGTTCTAAATAAATGCGACTTATAGTCCAGTGCGACTTATGTATGTTTTTTTCCCTCATCATGACGTATTTTTGGACTGATGCGACTTATACTCAGTTGCGACTTATAGTCCGAAAAATACGGAATATGTATTTTTGCATTTTATCATTTTAATAATCTAAAGAAGCTTTTGTGGAATGGAAGCATTCCATGGATGTTAAAGGTTCTACATGGAACCATCGATGTCAATAAAAGAACCTTCAATATTGAGTGTAGCATAGAAATTAATGAAGCACTGCTCAGAGTTATTTTCAAACCAAGCAGCTTTTTTTTGGTCAGTGTGACAAATTTGAATACCAACTTAATCGACATGCAGAACTTTTTTCACCCTTACACCGAATCCTATTGAAATTATTCGATTTCAACTGTGTAATTTCACAGAGCAACAGAAAACGTGCCCGTACCTTAAAACTGCTTCTTTTATGACCTGTTAACAGAAAGGTTCTTTGGGGAACCCAAAATGGTTGCTCTAATGCATTGATATGAAAACCAATTTTTGGAATCTTTGTTTTCAAGAGTGTGGAATATTTCCTTCACACAATTGGTTCTATAAAGTGGGAAAAGGTTCTTCAGATTATATAAAATGTTCCTCATGCTAACCAAAATTAGTTCTTCTATGGCATCACTGCGAAAACCTCCCTTGTAATCTATATTTTTAAGACTGTGGAACAATTTAATTGCACAAAACGTGCTTTGTAGTGGGAAAATATTCTTCAATTTACTGAAATATTCTTCACACTATGAAACTGTTTCTTAGAACAGTTAAAGGAACCTAAAATTCCACTGCATCACTGCGAAAACTCAAACTCTTATTTATACGAATGTAGAAGAATCAGACATAAAAGGCATATGGACAAAACACCCCTGTGAGGCACAGAAATTTCCCTTTTGTCCTCCTTGTCCTTTTGCCCAGAGACAAAAGTTGAAAAAACCCTTTAAACTTTTATTGATAAGGCTTTGACATTTCAGATTGGACAGGCATCAAGCTTCTACAGCTCAGCAGTCTTACCAGCTGAACCAAAACCTGACCATAAAAAAAAGAACTGTCCTAAATCCACTGCCCTTATCACTCAATCTGGGCCCCGTCCCTGATCCGTTCGTAATGAAAGTGTCTGAGGAGAAAAACTGATCCTTAATTACTTCCAGAGTGCAGAGCGACTCAAGCTGCATATTCCAAGGCTTTTTTTTTTTAAAGAAAACCCTCAAGTGCAACCTTGTAAAACAAACGAGTTGTGTCATTTTCTGTGGCAGCTCTTCTCTGCGGGAAAACAAGAAACGAGCCAGCTGTGACGATGAATTGTGACGTACCTTATTTCCTGGGGCCTCGTGGCAATTGTCGATAAAAGGGAATAGCTTTAGAATGACCTACAGTCAGCCGTAACTGACCTATTTTGCATACGCTCTGGAACATTTTGTGCTGTGCAGGACAGACATTTTATTTGCTTGCTTATTTATTGGCTGGCAACATGCTGCTAATGCCCGGCCAGGGATTTTGCTGGAGTGTGGTTGTAGATTATCATGATTGCCACTTATTAGCATCGAGCAGTCCGTGTGTGCGCCGGATTGAAGGAGTGGGCGCGTTGGACACATATTCATTTCAACTAGGTATATTAAAGAGTAGCGTTGACAAAATGAGCCGATCATCTGGTGACGCGCCACCTCCCGTCTCGTTTCAAGTCAAATGTTCTCGAGCGAGGCGTTTGTTTGCTATAATTTAGCCTTGCAATCAATGCGGCGGCTGACAATAATTGTGGAGAATCATTTCGGCCCTTGCGGGCAGTCTAAAGGGAAGAACGACTCCATCTGAAGCGGCTGTCTTTGTCTTTGAGACTGCTTCTGCCAAAGGCTTAACTTGAACTCCAAATGCAGAGGCTACCATCATCCCCTCCAGCGGCCAACTCCAGCTAATGAACAATTACAACCGGCGGGATCACTTAGTTGATCATTATGAAAGACCCCTGATGGGAATGAATAGGTGTTTTTGAATATGAAGATTGGTTAATCAATTGGTCTGAGTCGAAAAAATGGGAAGATGTATTTGTCAATGTTAAATGTGTAGTATTTATACAATAAATTGCCCTGCATTCATTTATTCCACTGAAATGTTAATGTCAGCACTGACATTAGCATGCAAGTTTGAGACATGTATCTGGTTTGCATTTCTTTGGACAGTTTTGGGAACATAAATCCCATTGCCCTTATTTTAAAGTAAGATTCACTCATATTTACTCATCGTCATGTTGTTCCAAACCTCTATGAAAGTCTTGGTCACCATTTATTTTGACTGCACACATAAGAAGATGAAATGAAAATGAATGGTGGCGTCTCTCCAGAAGGTTTAGAAAGATGTGAGGGTTGTTCACTCATTCCAGTAGTGTGGATTTTCCAGTAACAAGCTGCTTTCTCCAGTAAGAGTGAAGCACGTCAAAATGCTACATCGGTCTTTTTTAAATGTTGCATCATATTGTGCTTGCAATCTTACAGCAAAGAGAAGTCAATTGACAGATCTTCCTCCGGAGTTATTTTAGTATTATTTATAAGCTAATTTTATTTTCAATTTAAAAATTGTCCAATTGATTATGAAAAGAATATAATGGAGATGAAATGATTGTGATACCTTCAGCTTCACATTATGCTGTTGTTCTGTCTTTTGTAATAAACACTTTACAGTGTTAATTGTTATATTTATATTATTAATTTAAATGTGTGTATTACAAACACACACACACACACACATTTAAATTTGTTTTTCAGTTTCATTATTCAGCTATATATATATAGCTCTAGAACCTTCTCAGATTTCTACATCATGGTATCCAGCTACTTGTTCTACCAGCATGCATCAGCACATGGCTCTCTCTGTTAACAACTGGAAATGCCTGCCCGCAGAGGCTGAGAAGAGATGAATTCACATAAATAATACATTACAAAGAACTCCCTTAAGAGAGGAATTTATGAGCCACTTTTAACTGGTGGATCCTCGTAAGAATATATTTTCAATATGATGATTTTCACCGGATCCTACTGGAATGCTGATGTTTGTGCTGCTTTACTCGTAAGATATTGACTAGGAATATTGGATCTGACATTATTACATTGGATCCAGTTTATTTTCAGTTTACTATAACAGTGTGAAGGTCAGGTTATGTAGGCTATTTAATATTTTTACCCAATTTCTATACAATCCATTGGCTTGCCCGCTCTGATTTTCTCTGAACAGTTTGTCTAAGGAAAGGTTAGTAGGTAGGATTGTGCTGCTGTGTGGTGCAATACAGTCCCTGCATTGTAATCAAAAAGGCTGATGGTGTTTGGGCAAAGATAGTCAGAGGAGAATATTACAGTGTCAACCGTTCCAGGCTGATATTCCTCTCTCTCTCTCTCTCTCTCTCTCTCTCTCTCTTAGTACTTCATAGAGGATAATTCTATTGCTCAGAGATTGTTCTTTCATAGTTCAGGAGACTTAATGGACTTCTTGGTTTTGTGTCAGTCAAGTATCAACTGTTTAGGATGTGTCCCTTAAAATTCCATAAAATGACTTTAAATGTGTATGTGAGCAGAATGGTTGCTGCTCAAATAAATAAACAAATAAAAATCTCTTGGAGTCTTCAAATATGAGTGGAGCATATAACATTGTTGAGATGTCACTATTTCCATAATAGGTTCTCCTTTTAAAAGTGAAATAATATACTTAAGTGTAAACTTTTTGGACATGTGATATACGTTTTAACTGCAATTAAATGAAATTGTAATACAGTATAAATGTAATATGAAATGCATTAGGCTAAACTTAAAAGTGCTTTTTGACCCACTTATTTAGGAATTAAGTAATTTCAGAATTACTTCTATTGTCTTTGAAATGTGGGTAAATTGTACTGCTGAATGTACAGACAAGCATTTATGGTAAATTAAAATATAATTTAAATGTATTTGTAACATTTAATTATATTTACACATTTTTTATGATAAAATTTTGACAAATATTGAATGACTAGAGTTAAAATTATAATCCTTTAATGATAATAATAATGATAATTATTAAATAAGTCATAATCATCTAAAGAAATTTATTTTAAAGAACAAAAAAGATTATTACAACAATTATGTATAATGTATTTTAAAAGTAAAACTTAAAATTTTAAATTATTACAAAGTGCACTTTTGTATAGACATAGACATAGACAAGTTGTATAGACATGTATGGTGGTCACAGTGATTTGATGTCAGGATTAGTTACTGAATTCATGCTATATTTGTGTGTGGGTCTCTCCCATTGCTGAACCCCGTTTATCTCGCCTTTAATGAGAGTTAGGCTGAAAGCGTCAGTGGGCAGTAAATGGTCCCAGTAGGAGCTGCTTGGTTATAAATCTGAGCGTGCACAAACAGAGAAAGCACGTGCTGGACCTGGGTAATGGTGTGGGACAGGGTGCCAGACGACTCCTGGAAAACAGGTTGATATTCTCTTGCCTGCCTTTTTTTTTCTCAGTTGCTTCCTCTGACTTTCACAGCAGATAGGCTTGTTTTTGATGGGTTTCGCTATTAAAGCACTCTTCCAGTGCCGGGCTAATTAGCCATGGAGTGTATTAATCACGGCGTTAGTGGTAGTGGCTGGAGCCGAAGATGCGTAGGTCTTCAACATTGTTCCCACCACCACCAAGTGGACCTGTCTGGCGCCCCATGTTTGCTGCATCACGTGCATTAACCTCGCTCGACTGGGTCGTTTGTCTTCACAGACGGCTGCTGTGCTGCTCGGCATCCACAAGAATTGACTCTCCCAAGACATGTTAATCATTATGAGAAGCAACATGGATTAGGACAAAAGGACAAGCACACACTTTGTGCATTTTTGAAGTGCACCAATTTTATAGATCTCTTTTTGTTACTACACTAACCTTTTTGTTACTATACCAAAATTAATCATAAATTAAGGCCCACTCACAACAAGAATGATGACTATATTAGCGTCCACACCAACACACAATTAAGTTATGTTTATTATAAGTGCACTGCAGTTTTGTCTTCTGCCGCTTTAAATGCTAGAGCTCTTTAGCAGGGTGAAATCTGATTGTCTGTCAATGTTTTTATCAGTCATCAACTGGTGAAAAAAAAAAATGTTTTCAAAGTGATATAATACCATTATATCATATAATTATGAACTCTCAGTTTTTTATTTTATTTTTATTTATTTTTTATTTAGAACCATCTTAATCATTATTATTATAATTACTGTTCTTGGTGTTAACTTGCCTTTAGTCACTTATTTTAGTCAACACTGTGCTAGAACTTGTTACTATGTGCTTGTATATCAATTAGGGGTGCACAATATATATCGGCCGAGGATTAATGCGCATCTAGTCAGTAAAGCCGGTTATCTAATCAGCGGTAAATACCATCAGGTGTGTAATTTCACATAGAGCAGCTGTTACTACACAGAGCCATTGTTAACTGACAAGCTGTGCAAATGCAAGCTAATAATGAACGAGTATTTGCGCAGCTTGTCAGTTAACATCAGCTCATTCATACCAATAATGATATCTATAATTATAACTATATTAATGGCCACACCAACGCACAGCAACATTCTGTTTATTATAAGCATGTACTGTAATAATGATGTCTGTTGCTTTAAATGCTTGAGCTCTTTAAAGCAGGATGGATTCTGATTGACTGTCAATGTTTTTATCATCTGTCAGCTAGTTTTTAAAAGTGACTCCAACAATACCATTTCTCTGATCCATTATCATTATATTTGTGGAAGACTTTTAAAACTATATCTTTATCATCATTCAAGGTGTGAACATACCTTTAGTCAATTATTTTAGTTGGATTTTTGTATTTTTTATTTTTACTAGCAATTTGCTGAACTTACAGTACTTAAGTAGTACTTAAGTCTATTAAATTATACTTATGTATTTTTTTATAATCATTCATGTTTTTTTTTTATTCTGAAATGTTTTAGTTGGATGTCTATTTTCTAGCATGTTATTGTTGCACTTTATTTTACAGTACGTGCACTTACAGTGTACTTAACTATGAAAGTATTTCTTAATTTAATGTTATTACATGGGTTAAAGTTAGGTTTAGGAATATGTTAGGGGCTAGCACATAGTTATTACTTAGTTAATGAAATTACTGTAAAAACTACATAGTATGTACATGCGGACCAGGACTGTGAAATAAAGTGCTACCACTATTACTCATTACTGGATTTATTTACTTTTTTACTTTCAGAGGATATTGAAAAATAAACTTTTCATAACTTAATGGGTACATTATCAAAATGTTCTTAGTTCATTTGTTGTTAGCTGGAATGAAAATTAATCGACAGAACAACAAAGGCTTTCCACCTTTCAGCAAGTGCCAGATAATCATACTCATTCCTGGTTACTCTATCTTTGTCTTCCCAAAATGATGAGTTTTGGACATTCATATTCCATGATTAATGATCTATAAACCTTTTATTTTCACTTTAACCTATTATCTTTGGTGTGCACAAAAAGTCTGCCAACCTTTAAATCCAAATGACATCTCCATCTGAATTTTGACGAGCTATTAAATTTTAGACTAAGCATTTCGGTTCTGTCAGTGCATATCAAATCTCAAATTTTTCCCCATCTGCGCACCCCAGCAATTCCCACGCTTAACCCACACACAACCGTCCTTAACGTTTTGATTTCATTATCGCCATGACTGAATATTCATATCATTTCGTGGGCCCGTCTACACCTCCAAAAGGGGACCTTCATGTATTATTCATGAGCAGGGTGCAACGGGGCGTGGTCTGAACCAGTTAAGTGTGCTGGTGGGAGTTGGAAGCGGACAAGACAGTGACATTAAATATGCATATTCAGCGCCGCTTTTCGGTTATTCACCTACACCCACGTGCATTGGCTGTGGTCTCCCACAACTGATGGCTCTTCTTGTTTAATTGCTCTCTCCGAGTCTGAGTCAGTGTTAAGTTTACTGTTGGGAGAGTTCAGCAGTGCAGTCTGAAGTTGATATTTGCACTGGCTGACTGGTGTAAATACTCCCACACAAGATGATATTCAGCTTGTTGTGAAATATCAGGGACATCTTCAGCTGTTTTCCTGTGGATTCAGTTCTGTACTTACAAAGAATATATGAGTGCTGTCCTCTATCTAGACATCTGGGTGTTATCTACACTGTGGAAATCATTTTCTTTATCAGTAACTTTTGGTTGTTTTCCACAAAGTATTTGCTTAACACAAGATATACAGGTGCATCTCAGTGAATTAGAATGTCGTGGAAAAGTTGATTTATTTCAGTAATTCAACTCAAATTGTGAAACTTGTGTATTAAATAAATTCAATGCACACAGACTGAAGTAGTTTAAGTCTTTGGTTCTTTTAATTGTGATGATTTTGTCTCACATTTAACAAAAACCCAACAATTCACTATCTCAACACATTAGAATATGGTGACATGCCAATCAGCTAATCAACTCAATCATACCTGCAAGGGTTTCCTGAGCCTTCAAAATGGTCTCTCAGTTTGGTTCACTCAGGAGGAAGACTGCTGATCTGACAGTTGTCCAGAAGACAATCATTGACACCCTTTACAAGGAGGGTAAGCCACAAACATTCATTGCCAAAGAAGCTGGCTGTTCACAGAGTGCTGTATACAAGCATGTTAACAGAAAGTTGAGTGGAAGGAAAAAGTGTGGATGAGAAAAAGATGCACAACCAGCCGAGAGAACCACAGCCTTATGAGGACTGTCAAGCAAAATCGATTCAAGAATTTGAGTGAACTTCACAAGGAATGGACTGTGGCAAGGCATCAAGAGCCACCACACACAGACGTTTCAAGGAATTTGCTGAACCACAGACAACATTAGAGGTGTCTTACCTGGGCTAAGGAGAAGAAGAACTAGACTGTTGCCCAGTGGTCCAAAGTCCTCTTTTCAGATGAGACCAAGTTTTGTATTTCATTTGGAAGCCTAGGCCCTACAGTCTGGAGGAAGGGTGAATAAGCTCAAAGCCCAAGTTTGTTTGAAGTCCAGTGTTAAGTTTCCACAGTCTGTGATGATTTGGGGTGCAATGTCATCTGCTGGTGTTGGTCCATTGTGTTTTTTGAAAACCAAAGTCACTGCACCCATTAACCAAGACATTTTGGAGCACTTCATGCTTCCTTCTGCTGACCAGCTTTTTGAAGATGCTGATTTCATTTTCCAGCAGGTTTTGGCACCTGCCCACACTGCCAAAAGCACCAAAAGTTGGTTAAATGACCATGGTGTTGGTGTGCTTGACTGGCCACCAAATTCACCAGACCTGAACCCCAGAGAGAATCTATGGGCTATTGTCAAGAGGAAAATGATAAACAAGAGACCAAAAAATGCAGATGAGCTGAAGGCCACTCTCAAAGAAACCTGGGCTTCCACACCGCCTCAGCAGTGCCACAAACTTATCACCTCCATGCCATGACGAATTGAGGCAGTAATTAAAGCAAAAGGAGCCCCTACCAAGTATTGAGTACATGTACAGTAAATGAACATACTTTCCAGAAGAACAACAATTTACATTTTTAAAAAAAAGAAATTTATTGGTCTTATGAAGACTTTTTAGGTTTTTGTTAAATGTGATCCAAAATCATCACAATTAAAAGATCCAAAAACTTAAACTACTTCAGTCTGTGTGCACTGAATTTATTTAATACACTAGTTTCACAACTTGAGTTGAATTACTGAAAGAAATTAACTTTTCCACGACTTTCTAATTCATTGAGATGCACCTATATTTACAAAAAAAAAAAAAAAAAAAAAATATTATGACTTATTTTCAGAGGCTATATCTTGAATTGTTTATCTTTTTTGCAACACTGGCAAATGATTTTTATTGATGATTTTTAGACATAAATCAAAAAAAAAATTATTGATAAAAATGTATGCACTTTCACATACGCACAAATCAAGAGAATGACAACTTGCATGGTTTGTTCACAGATTTAGTAGCAGCATTCAGCACAAACAACTATGTGAAAGGAAACCAACTGGCTGTATTTCACTTTTTGAGCAGGACATCTCGATTAAGATCACTAAACTGTGTGTATCAACCTTCTACAATGCATGTAAATATCTCGCATATGCGACTACATTTACACTCTAGATGACCAAATAATGTCTGTCATTACTCATTGTCTAATAAATTGTTAGATTTCACTTACCAGTGTTTAGAGTTAGAGTCAGTGTAGTGTTGATGTCCTTCACACTTTTCAGGATTTTGTAAAATATGGATTGTGGCAAAGAAATTATTATCTTTTTTATTTTCTTTTTTTTTTACAGCAGAAGCCTCTTCTAAGCTAACCTCAATTCCTCCTTTGCCACCATCCCGAAGTCTCTGCCAACATCAAATGTCCTTCCTCCAACCTGTCAAATCAAACTTCAAAAATGATTTCATAAAATCACTAAGATAAATGGATGTTGGGAATCTTTTCCATCCATCCTTGTTTATACACTAACTCGCCCGCCGTATTATGACCATAACTGAGCCCCATCCAGGTTTATCTTCCCATTTGTCAGTCACTGCGGCCGTGACCTTTTGACCCCAGGCTAGCTGTTAACCTCCACATTCCACCTCTAGACCCGTATCCAACTTTATTCCAAGCTTTGGCTGTGAACTCTCATCTCAAATGCCTCTAACTGTTGATGTGTCTATTTTACATCAACACGGTCTGTTTTAACAAAATTTGATGATAAAATCCAGTCTGACTCTCACTTTTTACTGCAGGTTGGTGGTCATTTTTGCAGTTTGTAAAGCCTCAGCTGCACATGCAAAGTTTAATTTAGTGTATTTCTGAAGGAGATTTCAGCTCTCTGTGTCTCTATTATAAAACACAGTATCTTAAGGCTAAATGTGTACTTGTCTTTTTGATATATCTCTTGGAGAATGAACCTCAGACTGCATTTTAACATGACCTTTTCCTTTCTCCATGGTCTTATGGCGATAAAGCCTGTCGGGTTTTCCAAATTTCCATGCTCATATTTGTAAATGAAATGTTTAAAGTTATAATTTTGTGTGACTGTTTCATATTATAAAGGTTAGATGTGTCATATTGGCCAGCTTTCAGCATTAATGAACTGGACTCTGGTGTCATCATGAATAAAAGTAGCATAACTTCTATTATATCTGAGTACAGAGGACTAGATTTCTTAATTTTAGGCATGAACAACTTTGTTAACTCTTGTGAAAAAAAGTGTGCTTAATTGTATTGAACATGTAGTTGTGGTATAAACTGTATATAACTGTAAATTAAAATATTGACAATTAGCTGTGATCGGCATGATTAGGGACATCAGTAATGAACAAAACAATGATCAACCAAACAAGACACTTAAAATATTCTAACATACATGTACAGGTTGGTATAGGAAGAGAACTAAAGTAGAAGCAAAGAAAATAATAAAAACATGACATTACCGCAGTATTTGACATTCAGCAGATCTACAGCCTGAAGGAAACATCAGTTTCTTAATTCAAACACATAATTGTAAAAGGAGCTAGTTGACACTTAGTATCAGTTACTGAGAAGATTGACACTTGAACATCTCGCCCATATGAAAGAGAGAGTTGATGTTTGTTGAGGCTATAGTTGAAATTGCCACAGTTTTGTTGATGAATGACAATCGGGTTTAATGTAGAAGATCTTTAATGAAATGAAAGACAAGGTCGCAGCTTTGCGCAAACTTAGGGGTCATTTGAAGACTTCAAGCTCAGCATCATCTTCACTAACTAATAAACTGGAGTATTTATTAAATATACATACAATTGCACATCTGATCTGTCCCAGACACCACACCAAACATTTGTGACCCTGGAACACAAAACCAGTGTCAATTTAGATTTATACATCTGAAAGCTGAATAAATATGCTTTCTATTGATGTATGGTTTGTTAGGATAGGACAATATTTGGCCGCGATATAGAAATATTTGAAAATCTGGAATCTGAGGGTGCAATAAAAACTAAATATTGAGAAAATTTCCTTTAAAGTTGTTAGTTCTAAGCAATGCATTTTACTAATCAAAAATTAAGTGTAGATATATTTACGGTAGGCAATTTACAAAATATCTTCATGGAACATGATACTTTATATCCTAAAGATTTTTGGCATAAAAGAAAAATCTATCATTTTGACCCGTACAATGTTTTTTTGGCTACTGCTACAAATACACTCCAGCGACTTATGACTGGTTTTGTGATCCAGGGTCACATTATATATTTTAGTTTACCATAAATGTTTGTCAGTATATTCAGAAGTACACTTTAAACTTATTAATGTGTTATAAAGGTAACACTTCAGTTCACAGACCAATTCTCACAATTAACTAATTGTTTATAAGCATGCATATTACTAGCATATTGGCTGTTTATTAGTACTTATAAAGCACATATTAATGCCTTATTCTGCATGAACTATATTCTAGATGCCTTTATCCTACACCATACCTAAACTTAACAACTACCTTACTAATTATCAATAAGAAGCAAATTGGGAGTTAATTGATGCAAACGTCATAGTTAATAGTGGGAATTGGTCCCCAAACTAAAGTTTGACTGTCATAAATTATTATAAATTACATATAATGATTTATCAATAATGAATTAAATGACGAACTGCCTTTTGGCATTATTGACACACTATTTTCTTGTTCAATGCTGTTCAGTTGCTTTGTCGCATTCTGTATTGTTAAAAGTGCTGTATAAATAACGGTGACTTGACTTGACTATAAAGAAGTCCTGCTTAAGTGAGTCAAAAAGCACTCTAATTGCATTTCATATAAATGTATAATACATTTTTTTAATTTTTTTATTATGCAATTAAGCATCCAAAAAACATGTATGTTTGGTAATGCTCTAGATTAGGGACCAGTATTCACTATTAACTAGTTGCTTATTACCATGCATTTAACTAGCATATGGGCTATTTATCAGTACTTCTAAAGCACATATCAGTGCCTTACTCTGCTTGACCATATTCTAGATCCCTTAACAGTTAATATAACTACTACAACACGTACTTTATCAGCAAATTAGGAGTTTAGTATCGAAGTATTGAAAACTTTTACTTAATGTGTCCCCTAAACTAAAGTGTTACTGTATTTAATAATATTATTTCCATTATAAGTACTCTATTTAAAAGTATGCTACTTCTTTTTCACAAGAAAATTAAAAGAGGAATTATAATATTAATTGCATCTCTGAAATTAAAATATATTTAAAAATCAAATAACTAAAAGATTCCCTCACAAGCTGTTGTCACACCAAATACGTGTTGTCTGTCTGCCTGTGTGAGATCGTCCATCATGGATTGGTTATTATAGCAAACAATCTATCAATAAATGATGCATCCATTGGCGTCACTCACCCCCTCTAGTGAGAAACAAAACACCATGGAAAGGATGGATCTGAACACGCTGAGGCAGACACTATAAAGACACTATACACTAAATGCATTTCAGCTTTATAAGTCGCAGGACTTCTCTGAGCTTCAAAATGATTGTTTCCCTCAAATAAACAGATTGAATATATTGAATATATCATGCATTCTTGGTGTAGATTGAAATAAATCTTTCAAATAAGATTTTTTTTTTTCTAAAGCAATTTCTTAGTTGGTCTGGCCATCAGAGAAGAGCTGCCTTTCATACATTTTTCTGTGAGAACGCATAAATCTCCCTTACTGATAACGTCAGAAAAGAGTGTGTGTGATGGTGTGTGTGTGTGTGTGTGTGCATTTGTTATTTTTTGTGTATGTGTGTATTCGCAGACACTTGAGAATCCAATATTTTTGAGACGCTTGGATCTACACCTGTATTTATGCACTTGTCAATTTGTGTCAGTAAACATGCTGAAAATTTAAGTGTGTAGGCATGCGCTCTCTAGACAGAATCAAGTATACTTTTGTGGGCAATTGAAAGCAAGCTCATTTGTGTGATTGCGTGGCTTTGCAGTGCATGACTGAGTGTGAAAATTTGGTGTGTTGTCATTTCATGACAGAATGGAAGGATTTGTCACTCAGTATGTTAATTCTCTCTCTCTCTCTCTCTCTCTGTGTGTGTTTGTGTGTGCGTTTGTGAATGTATGTGTGTGTTCTTGTGTCTATGTGTTTGGCTGATTTCATACACACTGGCTCTGGTGAGGGCTGGCGTGATTCTGTGAGGTTTTGAGTGGGATTGTAATTGTACTTTGCTATACTGTAAATCCTTCAAAGCGCATATGCTATGCTCATACAGTCTGGGTAAGTTCACTAAACAGTTGCAGTTTTTGTTATATTTCAATTTTAAATGCTAACCACCCTCAATACGGTCTAGATGGTAAATGCATTGCAATAGAGTATGAAGTCATTGGCATTCTTGTCAACATAAACATGATTCCTGTGAAGTGTATATTAATTATTGCACCCTCTTCACAAAACTCTGCATTTAACGTTGTACTTCCACCAACTGAAGAAATCATCTGATGTATTGTAGTATTATTTTACTTTCAGTTAGTTCCTCTTCAGGAACTCGAGCTGCGTCAAGCGCTTTGGGGAAATGCCTTTGGCAAGATCAACTCTGAATATTGTGTGCAATCTGTCCAATGTAAAAGCGTGACGTCACAGACGGGGTGACGTAGCGACCAGGAAGCTATAAAGGCACGTGCCACGCAGCTGGCTTCAGCTTCGCGTCTTTCAGCAAGCACTCTGTGTGTGCATGTCTAAAGTCTGTCTTGTGAGTCTTATTTATTGTTGTCTGTCCCAATAAAGCAACATAATGCCTAAGAGCAAAGCTAAGACCAGACATATGAAGGGCGAATCCAGATCGCGCTATAGATTGTGTGTTCCTCCCTGCCCACTCTACATCACGGGTGGGGATACACAGTTTATGCGTGGTTTGCCTGGGATCGAAGCACGCTGAGTCAGCTCTCGAGGGAGCCGACTGTCCGCATTGTGAACGATTGCCAATGCGGATGATTCGATCCCGGAGGGCTCTCTTCGAGGAGGGAGCCTTCGCCAGCGTTCCCCGCGGTTCTGGCCCCACTTCTGCCGAGGCAGAGCGGCTGCTGCACTCGTGGGGTTCTCAGGTGGATCTGGCGGAGGGTATGGAGATGGGCCAGTCCTTATCTCCTTCCTCATCTGCCAGATCCGGCACCCAAACCCTGGGTTCAGAAGCACGCTTGTCGGTTTCATCCCCCCAGGGCGAGGGGTCGACACTCCACCTCTCTTCGTCTGATGAGGTGGATGTGGAGACTATTAGTAGGGATTTGCCACCCCTTTCGCCCCAGTATGAGGAGCTGTTGGAGGTGGTTACTCGTGTAGTTGATAAATTAAAAATCGAGTGGCCTGCAGAGAAAAAATCAGAGCCGCAGAAAAGTAAATTAGATGAATGATTTCTGCTGGCCAAGGCAACCACCTCCATCCCGGAGCCTTCCCTTTTTTCCTGATCTCCACGAAGAAATAGCGAGACCCTTATTTGACCCGTCTCTTCGGCCCGACTCTCAATATTAAGGCAATGTCGCGGGGCTCAATAAAGCTGACCTGCTGAGAGATTTAAACGAGGGAGAGGGGATCAAGTCCGACGATATCGCAGAGCTTAGACGGACCTCTGATCTCTCCCTCCGCGCCACCAAAGAGACCGCTCGCGTGATTGGGCGGTCTATGGCAGCCTTGGTTGCCGCAGAGAGGCATTTATGGCTGACCCTGTCACAGATAAGAGAGCGTGACAGGGTCTGCCTCCTGGACGCCCCGCTTCAAGCCTCAGGCCTATTCGGCGACACAGTCAATACTGTCGTCGACAGGTTCCAGGAGGCATGCAAACAGGCGGCGGCTTTCCAGAGTTTCCTCCCTCGTCGCTCTCGTGGGTTATCTGGGCGGGAGATACCCACGCCACAGGCAAGCTCCTCATACCGCGAGGCTCAAAAGCAGAGCGTCGCCACTCTGAGTCAGGGACTTCCAAAGCTAAATCAGATCCTTGTGCAATTATCGAAGCTAAGAAGTCCTTGACAAAGAGGTCCTGACGCCAGAGGCGCAGTGACCCTGAGGGTAGCCCCCACTGGAGTAGAGCGGTGTCCACCACATTATACGGGGCCCGTCTCACCCCAGTGTCCTCTGGAGGCCAGTCTGCCAACCCTGCCAGTGCTTCAGGGCACATCAGTCTCCCGCGAGCGTCACTCCCAGTTATGTCCGCCCACGAGCGTAGTGGAGCTGGGAAGCTCGCCACCCCTTCAGGGGCCTCTTATGCCAGAGATCAGTCTCAAGAGACTGATTCCCTTAGTACATTATTTAGCAGCGTGGAAACTACTGCCAAATGTATCTCAATGGGTCCTGCACATAGTAGAAAGAGGCTATTGTATTCAGTTCGGCCATCCACCGCCGATGTTCAATGGGGTTACACCGACAGTTGTTGGCCCCCATCAGGCTCTGGTGATGGAACAAGAAGTAAATATTCCTATTAAGGAAGGCGGCCATCGAGGTGGTCCCTCCTCTAGACCGGTTTTACAGCCGGTATTTCATAGTTCCAAAGAAGGATGGGGGGGGGTTGCGTCCGATCTTAGACTTACGTCAATTAAACCTCTCAGTAATGTCACTGAAGTTCAAAATGCTCACTGTCAAACAGGTTGTAGCTCAAATCAGAGGACCGGTTTGTCATCCGAGAACTGGTTTGTCACAATAGATCTCAAAAATGCATACTTCCACATATCCATCCTTCCACAACACAGGAAGTTTCTGAGGTTCGCTTTCGGGGGCAAAGCCTACCAATATCGAGTACTTCCCTTCGGCCTTGCACTCTCACCCCGCACGTTCACGAAATGTGTAGATGCGGCTCTGGTACCCCTCCGTATGCAGGGCATCCGCATTCTGAACTATATCGACGATTGGTTGATTTTAGCTCAATCAGAGCAGATGGCGGTTCAACATCGAGATGTCGTTCTCGCCCATATGGGGGAGCTGGGTTTGAGACTGAACGCCAAGAAGAGTGTACTTTCTCCAGTTCAGAGAACCATCTATCTAGGCGCAGTGTGAGATTCGACCACGATGCAGGCACGTATGTCTCCTGCTCGGATCGAGTCAATCATTTCCTTAGTCAAGAGAGTCAGAGAAGGCCAGTCACTCACTGTCAAGCAGTTTCAGAGACTGTTAAGGCCCATGGCAGCTGCGTCCAATGTGATACCTTTTGGCCTCCTGCACATGAGACCCCTGCAGTGGTGGCTCAAGACCAAGGGGTTTTCCCCACGGGGAAATCCATTACGAACTATCAAGGTCACGCGGCGATGCCTTCGTGCCTTAGACATATGGAAGAAACCTTGGTTCTTGAATCAGGGCCCGGTGTTGGGAGCTCTTGGTCACCGTGTAACGCTAGCGACAGACGCGTCCCTCACCGGTTGGGGTGCGGTCATGAGTGGCCACCCTGCCCGCGGTCTGTGGAGCGGTCACCATCTGACATGGCACATCAATTGTCTAGAAATGCTAGCAGTGTATCGAGCATTGAAATATTTCCTCCCAGAACTGAGAGGCCATCATGTGTTGGTGCGCACCAACAGCACATCGGTGGTCTCTTATATCAATCACCAGGGAGGTCTGCGTTCACGCCCCTTATACAAGCTGGTATACCAGATCCTCCTGTGGTCCCAGGGCAAACTCCTCTCATTAAGAGCAGTATATATTCCTGGGAGATTGAATGTGGGAGCAGACATGCTGTCGAGACAGGGGCCGAGGCCCGGGGAATGGATGCTTCACCCCGAGGTGGTGGAGCAGATATGGCAGATATTTGGCAAAGCTCAGGTGGACCTCTCCGCGACACAAGAGATATCGAAATGTCCCCTCTGGTTCTCTCTAGTTCACCCAGCTTCACTGGGACTAGATGCCATGTCACAGACCTGGCCAAGGCTTCGTCTGTACGCCTTTCCCCCATTGCTCTGCTCCCAGGAGTTCTGGCGGGAGAACGCCAGGACGGGGTCCGTCTGTTGCTAGTAGCCCCGTTCTGGCCGGGCCGAGTATGGTTCGCAGATCTGGTCTCTCTCCTCGACGGCTCTCCATGGGAGATTCCGATCAGGACAGATCTATTCTCTCAGGTGCAGGGCAAAATAATCCACCCTCGCCCGGAGCTGTGGAAGTTGTGGGTGTGGCCCCTGAGGGGGCACAGTTCATAGATTCCAGTCTCTCAACTGAGGTTGTTGAGACCCTCCTCCAATCCAGAGCTCGACGAGGAAACTGTACGCCCTGAGGTGGAAACTCTTCACCTCATGGTGCAGAGACCGCCAGCTTGACCCTGTTAACTGCCCAGTTGGTACAGTTCTTGAGTTTCTCCAAGCTAGGCTCTCTGCGTGGTTAACTCACTCCACCTTAAATGTGTACGTGGCGGCCATAGCTGCTTACCACGTCCCTTTCAATGGTCAGTCAGTGGGTAGACACCCCCTAGTTACACGTTTCCTCCGCGGTGCACTGAGGCTGTCTCCAGTACGGTCCCGTATTCCCCCATGGGACTTGGTTGTGGTGTTAGAGGCTCTCTGTAAAGCTCCATTCGAGCCAATTCAAAATATATCAGATAGACATCTGACCCTTAAGACTGCCCTGTTACTGGCGATTACATCTCTTAAGAGAGTTGGAGACCTTCAGGCCCTCTCGGTGGCCCCTAACTACTTAGACTTTGCCCCTGGTATGGCCAAAGCATTCTTATAACCTCGAGCGGGTTATGTTCCTAAAGTTCCCTCTGTTATGCCACAGCCTATAGTACCGCAGGCCTTCTGCCCTCCTCCCTTTCGGGAGCCAGACCAGGAGAAGCTAAATTGTATGTGTCCAGTGCGAGCACTGGATGCATACGTCCACAGAGCTGCCCTGTGGAGAAAATCTGACCAATTGCTTGTTTGCTACGGTCCTCCTAAAAAGGGTTCCACTGCCTCTAAGCAGATCATTAGTCGTTGGATAGTCGAGGCTATCAACGTCTCCTATGAGTCCTTTGGTCTTCCCCTTCCTTTGGGAGCCAAGGCTCACTCTACTCGGGGTATGGCTGCCTCTAAGGCCTTTCTAGCAGGTGTTTCCCTCTTGGACATCTGCAACGCTGCGGGATGGTCCACGCCCTCTACATTTGCCAGATTTTACAATCTCGATATGCGAGCCGCTCCTGGCTCTTCTGTCCTCTTGCCTTAGCTGTGCTCTTTGGAAACACACTAGGCAGGGTATTGATAGTCTGGCAGCGTTGGCAAATTGTTCCCCAAAGCACTTGACGCAGCTCGAGTTCCTGAAGAGGAACGTCTCTAGGTTTACGAATGTAACTCTAGTTCCTCGAAGGAACGAGACGCTGCGTCGCAGAGCCATACTCCCGGCACCCCTGCCGGCGCTTGCTTCCCTACTCGAAGCTGAAGCCAGCTGCGTGGCACGTGCCTTTATAGCTTACTGGTCGCTACGTCACCCCGCCTGTGACGTCACACTCTTCCATTGGAAAGATTGCACACGATATTTAGAGTTGATCTTGCCAAAGGCGTTTCCCCAAAGCGCTTGACGCAGCGTCTCATTGCTTCGAGGAACCAGGGTTACATTCGTAACCTAGATCATTTTTTTCTAATAATGTTTTAACTTACTTTCAGTTATTAGTGTATTTTGAATGCTTGAATTGCTTTCAAATATTTACAGATATGTCTATAAATTGATATTTTAAGTTTAGCTTAGTATTAATAGTATTATTTATATGCTATTATATTATGAAATTGTTTTGGTTTTTATATTTAAATAATTTTGTGCTTTTGTCTTTTTTTATGTTTCTACTTTTATTTATTTATTTATTTATTTATATATTAGTTTAGATTTAGTGTTTTCAGTATTAAAAAAATATTTTAATTCAGTTAGCTGCCAAGTATACATTTCAAGTTTTTGCCATGTTGTTGTTGTTTTTTTTTTCATCTAATGTTTATTTTTTTTATAATTCAATTTACTAATATAATTTATGTAATATAATTACATTTTTATCTTTTTTTTTGCCAGACAGTTGGTTTTTAAAGTTTTCATTGAATATTTATATCTGTCAGGATGGGGTGCGGGGATGAACTCAAGCGCAGACAGGATGCACAACACACAGGGTTTATTTATAATCAAAAAGGGGAAAACAAAGCCCACGAGGGGGAAAACAGCAACTAGGGTAAAGACAAAACTGAATTAACAAGACTAGGAACTAACACTTAACAAAAGACTCTTCACACTAGAACACAAACTACAGAGAAACTCTCACAGGACTCACAACGTATCTTCTGGGTAACAATGAGTGACAAAGTTGCATCAACAGTAGCAATGAACCGCCAAAGGGACAGAGAAACACACGAGGTTATAAAGGGAGGCTACTAATGAACAACAGGTGGAACAGGTAAATCAATGAAGACAAAACTAGGGTAACAAGGGGGGCGGGCAAGGGAACGAGACAACGCAAGCACATGGCCCAAACAAATGGCCATGTGCTTGCACATAAAACATGGGCCTGTCATGATCCTGCCACAAGACTAGAGAAAAATCAGAGACAAGGCAGAATCATGACAGAACCCCTCCCCTAAGGAGCGGCTTCCAGACGCTCCCTAAGGGAACACTAAACACGTGACATGACAGACTGAGACCAGGACACAAACCAACAAAACATGACAAATAGCAATAAAGGCAGACACGAAAACACGACAACAGGGTTGGGATTAAACAACAAAAATAACAAACACGGGAGGGGGGGTGGGGGTACAACAAAGTTCATAGGGGGCAGTCCAGGGTGAACAGGTGGACTGGGGGTCTTGGGTGGACAGGACGATGGCTGATGGCGAGGGGTCCGGGCAGACTTCGATGGGGACACATGAGGAACAGTCTGGGGTGATGTGGTGACAGGGGTGACCGGGGAAACGCACAGGGGTACAGAGGGCGAAGAAACAGGAAGCCCGACCGGGGAAACAGCAGGGGACACAACAGGACACATGACTGGGGGTGTAGCAGGCGGCCGAGGAGCGGAGAGAGGAATGGAGCTCACAGAATCTGACTCAGAACCCACGCTCCACATCTCCGCCTTGGAAACAGCGTTGTCAGTAGCGTTGTCTGTAGCAGTCTCTGGAACAGCCTTCACGGCAGCCGACTGGGGTACGGCGCTCACGATAGCGGGCTCTGGGATCACTACGAACAGGGTCTGGGGACAAGACAGGGCTGGCGGGGACCTCAAGGATCTGGACAAGGCGAGACAAATAATCTGAAAAGGTCCTGGCAGCAATGACTACAGGCATCTCTTGACTGGCCGAGACAGACTGCAATACTGCTTCAGCTGCAGTGTCAGCCGCGGCGCTCTCCTCAGCACTCACGACTACGGACCTTGACGCAGTACCTTCTGTAGCTGATTCAGGATCAGCGCTCACCGCTGCTGGTTCGGGATCAGCGCTTACCGCAGCTGCTTCGGGAACAGCACTCACCGCGTGGAGACTGATGGGCGTGGGAGGTGCCTCAGGACTCGAGGAGGGATGTGCCTGATCCCCCAGTGTTGCAACGGCCAGGAGACGACCCTCTGGGATCACTGGCAGCTTGGCCGAAGGTGGGGACCTCGAGGGGGAGACCTGCAGCTCCTCCTGGGAGATACTCTCCCATAGCCGGGCATAGTTCCGCAGGATCCACTCACCCTCGGACGAGTATGGGAGGGTGACCCTCTTCTTGTCAGTAGGGGATGACAGCCAGCATTGCTTGCGGAACTCCAGTTGTCGCTGGAGTTCGGAGGACCCCCTGTCTGCTGAGTTCCTTCTTGGGCGGTTCATTCTGTCAGGATGGGGTGCGGGGATGAACTCAAGCGCAGACAGGATGCACAACACACAGGGTTTATTTATAATCAAAAAGGGGAAAACAAAGCCCACGAGGGGGAAAACAGCAACTAGGGTAAAGACAAAACTGAATTAACAAGACTAGGAACTAACACTTAACAAAAGACTCTTCACACTAGAACACAAACTACAGAGAAACTCTCACAGGACTCACAACGTATCTTCTGGGTAACAATGAGTGACAAAGTTGCATCAACAGTAGCAATGAACCGCCAAAGGGACAGAGAAACACACGAGGTTATAAAGGGAGGCTACTAATGAACAACAGGTGGAACAGGTAAATCAATGAAGACAAAACTAGGGTAACAAGGGGGGCGGGCAAGGGAACGAGACAACGCAAGCACATGGCCCAAACAAATGGCCATGTGCTTGCACATAAAACATGGGCCTGTCATGATCCTGCCACAAGACTAGAGAAAAATCAGAGACAAGGCAGAATCATGACAGAACCCCTCCCCTAAGGAGCGGCTTCCAGACGCTCCCTAAGGGAACACTAAACACATGACATGACAGACTGAGACCAGGACACAAACCAACAAAACATGACAAATAGCAATAAAGGCAGACACGAAAACACGACAACAGGGTTGGGATTAAACAACAAAAATAACAAACACGGGAGGGGGGGTGGGGGTACAACAAAGTTCATAGGGGGCAGTCCAGGGTGAACAGGTGGACTGGGGGTCTTGGGTGGACAGGACGATGGCTGATGGCGAGGGGTCCGGGCAGACTTCGATGGGGACACATGAGGAACAGTCTGGGGTGATGTGGTGACAGGGGTGACCGGGGAAACGCACAGGGGTACAGAGGGCGAAGAAACAGGAAGCCCGACCGGGGAAACAGCAGGGGACACAACAGGACACATGACTGGGGGTGTAGCAGGCGGCCGAGGAGTGGAGAGAGGAATGGAGCTCACAGAATCTGACTCAGAACCCACGCTCCACATCTCCGCCTTGGAAACAGCGTTGTCAGTAGCGTTGTCTGTAGCAGTCTCTGGAACAGCCTTCACGGCAGCCGACTGGGGTACGGCGCTCACGATAGCGGGCTCTGGGATCACTACGAACAGGGTCTGGGGACAAGACAGGGCTGGCGGGGACCTCAAGGATCTGGACAAGGCGAGACAAATAATCTGAAAAGGTCCTGGCAGCAATGACTACAGGCATCTCTTGACTGGCCGAGACAGACTGCAATACTGCTTCAGCTGCAGTGTCAGCCGCGGCGCTCTCCTCAGCACTCACGACTACGGACCTTGACGCAGTACCTTCTGTAGCTGATTCAGGATCAGCGCTCACCGCTGCTGGTTCGGGATCAGCGCTTACCGCAGCTGCTTCGGGAACAGCACTCACCGCGGCTGCGGGTGGGAGAGACATCGCGGACTCAGGCTGAGACAGAGACGCAGGACCAGAAGACCCCTTCTTCCTCCTCTTTCTCCTTGGCCGCGGTGCAGAGGTCATAGCTGGGTCTGAGACTGGTTGGGGAGGTTCGGTCTCAGGCAGGGCTGATTCTGACGCCGAGGATTCCGAGGCAGATTCCCACGAAAACTGCCTCCCACGCTTCTTGTGGAGACTGATGGGCGTGGGAGGTGCCTCAGGACTCGAGGAGGGATGTGCCTGATCCCCCAGTGTTGCAACGGCCAGGAGACGACCCTCTGGGATCACTGGCAGCTTGGCCGAAGGTGGGGACCTCGAGGGGGAGACCTGCAGCTCCTCCTGGGAGATACTCTCCCATAGCCGGGCATAGTTCCGCAGGATCCACTCACCCTCGGACGAGTATGGGAGGGTGACCCTCTTCTTGTCAGTAGGGGAAGACAGCCAGCATTGCTTGCGGAACTCCAGTTGTCGCTGGAGTTCGGAGGACCCCCTGTCTGCTGAGTTCCTTCTTGGGCGGTTCATTCTGTCAGGATGGGGTGCGGGGATGAACTCAAGCGCAGACAGGATGCACAACACACAGGGTTTATTTATAATCAAAAAGGGGAAAACAAAGCCCACGAGGGGGAAAACAGCAACTAGGGTAAAGACAAAACTGAATTAACAAGACTAGGAACTAACACTTAACAAAAGACTCTTCACACTAGAACACAAACTACAGAGAAACTCTCACAGGACTCACAACGTATCTTCTGGGTAACAATGAGTGACAAAGTTGCATCAACAGTAGCAATGAACCGCCAAAGGGACAGAGAAAAACACGAGGTTATAAAGGGAGGCTACTAATGAACAACAGGTGGAACAGGTAAATCAATGAAGACAAAACTAGGGTAACAAGGGGGGCGGGCAAGGGAACGAGACAACGCAAGCACATGGCCCAAACAAATGGCCATGTGC
>NC_081756.1:46796357-46903857 GCF_963082965.1 Carassius carassius | reverse complement strand
ATGGCTACTGTCAACTGTTTGGTTACCAAAATTCTTCAAAATTTCTTCTTTTGTGCTCAGCAGTAGCAGATTATTTTATTATTGTTTATTTTTTGTTGGGGGGTGTGAACGATCATTTTAAAATGGTTTCAGTCATTTCACTTTAGACATGACCATATTCACAAAACAGTGCACCATACCACAGCTTCCTTCCTTAATTTTATGTGCAAATTAAATGACTAGAACAAAGTTATCTTGAAGTCTCTTGCTTGCTTTCTCTAACACACATATATAGTCTGTCCCAACAGGATAATTAAGACATCAGCTGTAAGTATCAACATCAAGCTAAATATTTGATTTGTGTCACTGGTGAATGTATAGCCTCCCACAGCTGCCTCAATCAAAACTTGCCCCCCACCTGTTCAGTTACACATCAAAACCACAGGGAAGATGGTCTGAAGTACAAGAATGATGAAATTGTCAAAAGATGAGGTGTGATACTCATGATAGCTCTGTGTGTGTGTGTGTGTGTGTGTGTGTTTGTGTGAGGCAAGGACCAAGGCTGTATATTGGGCTTGTTCTTAAGGCTAATTTACTTTTGTGTCGAAACTACGTTGTAGGTTATGTGAAGCACACATAGCCTACGGCGCAGCCTGACGTGCACCTCTCGAGAAATGCAACAACGCTACAATTCTATGCAGACCACAAGCACTGCGATTGGTCTGCTACAACCCCTACAACCCCTCCCCTTCCAAAAATAAATATAAATAAATTCTGCGATAGTGCCACATTTCCTCATATGTATTTTTGCTTGCGACATAACAACAATGAAAGCAAAGATGGACCAAGTTGAGGAGTGACCAGCCAAGGAAATGTGCAATTATATCCACCTGTACGACACCTCTTCATCAAACTACAAAGACTCCCTGATGGCAAATAATTTGTGGCAAAAAAATCACAGCTATTGTAATTTTATCCCTCCTGATGTCTTGATTGGTGAAATGGTCATACACAACATCTTCTCCTGTTCCATTGTTGTCTCGTGTTTTTTTCATTTTAAATAAATTATCTGTTCTTCGATATTTAACAACTCAAGCTGCAAAAGAAGTCACTTTCTATTTGCCGCCATCACTGCTGCTGCTTCTACTTTGGCTTTTGGGTCATTACTGTGGGTTACACCATCAACATGCCCGTGGGAACTGCATACTATCGGTTTGCATGTGTAACTGCACGTCGACGAGGACAACGAGGCAGAAGTAAAAATGAAAACCGATGCATAGCCTATGGCATAGGGCCAAAGCAGAAGTTTAAATCAGCCTTTATACAGCCTGACTATAGCTAGGTGTGTTTGTGTGTGTGTGTTTACATAGAGCACAAAAGTGTCCCCAGAATGTAGCTTTGGAGATGTGTTAAAAGGCAAACATTTTTACAATCAATCAATCAATAATAATAAATTCAACTGTAATAATTTTCTAATTTTATTAATATTATGTACTTTTAGTGTGCAAGCAGTATTTAATAATTACAAGCATATGTTAATTACCTTACATAATTATTACAACAATTACAAAACAACAATGAAGTGTCTTTAAAAAACCCTCTTTTGTGTTGAACTACTTCCTTCTGCCACTGATTCAAATCTCAGTTTGACAGTTTAACAGCTGAGCTCAAGATCCGTTACCAATTCGAAAAATTCACTTTAGAATTAGTAATGAAGGAACATTGAGTTGCTTCATTGAAAGCTTATTGCTATAGAGTGGAGTATTATGAGTTAGAAATGGAGCGAGTGTGATTACCTTCATCTTATACAGCATGGTCTGATTAGTTTGACTATCCGCTGAGGAAAGCGATATCTTTGTCGTTCTATCCTTTCATCTGTTGTGGGTGATTTCCGATGACCGCGCTACTCACTGCATATGTTAACTGCGCTGTTGAAAGTAAAAAAGTGTATAAAAGTCTTTACTGCTGATTCACTCAGATTTGCCATCTAATGGCGGAACAATATAACTACATTCACTATAACGAACACACACACACACACACTGTTTCCCAATACTAAATACTATTATTAAATACTACTATTATTTATATAAAATACTATTTATATTTGCAACAACAACAACTATCATAAAAGCTGCTAGGTAATTCAGTCAAAAGTACTAAGTCAGCGGTCTGATATACAGAATTAACGTTAAAAAATAAGAATAAGAATAAGAATAAATTAATGAGACCAAAGACTGCCCGTTCTGCTAAAGACTAAAAGACAAAAACAATATTATTTATAAAATTGCAGTTGGTGAAACGGTTGGAGCTCTGTTATCACTAGAATATTGCACTGCTCTCAGCGTGAGAGCGTGAGATCCCTGAAGAACATTTGTCTCTTAAGCTTCATGCTCTAAATCATGACATTTTTATTTTAGTAAAGATAAAAATTTTATTTGTAAAGATAATTATTTTAGTTAGTTTCTTTTTCTTTTTTATTTCTTTTTTTAAAGTAACCAGAAACTGCTAGCAAAAAAAAAAAAGGAAAAAAAAGAGCCTTCAATTATTGTTGGTGATTTTAGCCAGTGATTTTAGCCATAATTTCTTCAAATAAACTCATCTGATGAATATTGTATACAAAATAACAATATTTGAGTGTGATACACGCCAGGTGTATTAGTCTGTAGAAATTATAATTAGCTCTAGGTTATATAAAAATGATTTTTTTATGCATTGATTTAGAATTGCTAAGCAAACCACTGTTCATGTGTTGATCTGGTGCTGGTTTTGTTGTCATTCATGTCTGAATACTAAACCCACTGAATACCAGGGTTAGTCAGACACACACAAATATTGTCCCAGCTAGTGTTAGAGCTTTAAGGAGCAAAAACATTCTTCTATGCTACAAATAGTGATCATATTCTCAATTTACTATGTAAAACAGATCATCACTGTGAACCTTGATCATTCAATTTATACACCGCCACAAACTGTGTTTTGCTTTTCTGGACATTAAGTACTGTTGCATCAAACCTTCACAACAAGTTATTTTAAATGCTCTCAGTTTAGCATCTTGTGTTGTACAATTTAATGCAAGGTTGATCTGGTTACTGTAGAGGGATGTTTTGAGTGTATGTGAAGATTTATGTGTGTTCTGAAAATGACGCACCCACACAAATGAAGGTCATTAACAGCTACTGAAGTAGTATCAGAGTCTTAGCTGGCACAGAAAACGGCTTGTGATATTACTAATTAAACTCAGTGATGCGGCGTAGGCTCCTCCGTGCTGTAAACACAACCTTGCTCACTCGCTCTCTCTTTCATCGTCGGTGGGATGAGATTGATCCTAATATCTTTGATATATACACTGGCTTTCATCTCGATACTGCCGAGAGACGTCAAAGTGAAAAAGAGGCAGGAAAGGAACAATTCCAACACATAAAATAAGATCTTGTTGCTGTATTCATTGTTAAAATTAAATTTCACAACCGGCTTCCTTTGATAGATTGAAGCATTCACCTCGTTGAGTACTTTATGCACTGTGAGAGAAACGTTTCTGATGTCTGCCGTTCGGGTGGCCCTCATGTGTGAAAAGGGGGAGGGTGTAAAAAAATTACTTTGTTGATATCAATTACCAGGTGACTGTTGATCAATGATAGCCGCGCCATAATGATTTGTTGTCAGATCTTTTGAGGAATGAGCAATGCTGTCTTTTTCCCCTTAAAAGAGAAGCCCGTTTGGGGTGAGCCATTTTTAAGAAGTGGAGAGGTTGATTGTGTTCTCTTCGCTGTGCAATTTTCCACTGATAGGTGCTGCCAACATGCCCTGTTAACACAAAAGCTCTGGCTGACATTGTGACAATTACCATTACCCCAAACACATCGCAAGTGACTTTCTTCTCTTTCTTTTTTTTTCATTAGACGCCGAGATGAGAAACCATAGGACAGAAAAGAAAAGGGGAAGTATTCTGCTTTGCCCTCTTTCTAAATGAAGCGTTTAGCTTTTGCCTAATGGAAACAAATGTCAGCCTTTTAGCGGGAGACGTCTCATGCACGGCAGTGAGGAATAAAAACAGAAATTCTACATTTAGTAGATAATGAACCAAACACAGGCTCCCAGATAGGTGCCAACGGAGGCACCTGTTCTGTTGCAAGGGCTGTTGACAGAAAATAACGTGTACTATAACATCAGCATGGAGGCTTGCCATAAGAACTATCGCCGTCGAGCAATTAAAAAATAACTACCAGATGTTCTTCACTGCCTTCAAGGCTCAAACTTTTTTATGATGCAGCTACATATTAGGTAGTGCAAGGTAGTGCGTTGAGTATCATACAGAGATGCAACATGCTAATCAGTCTTTGTTTTCATAAATATCCTATAGGTGATTAGTACTGAAACAAAGTTTAATCTTTAGTATGCAAGAAACTCAGTATGCAAATAAGTATGCTCACTTTACTGGTAAAGATAGTTTGACCTTCCCACTCAGGAAGACATCTGTAAACTGACCTGTAAATTGTGTAAAACATGTAAAAAGACCTAAAATAAAGATTATTTTATGGTTCTAACAAGTCATTAAGTCAATTTGAAAGTAGTATTAAATTCTATGTTATTGATTTGAAATTCTTATTCAAATGGATCACTAATTCGCAGACTTAAACTCCAAATGAATCACTACTACACGGGCATGGGTTTCAAATGAATCACTACTGCACAGGCTTTGGCTCCAAATGAATCACTACTGCACAGGCTTGGGCTCCAAATGAATCACTACTGCACAGGCTTGGGCTCCAAATGAATCACTACTGCACAGGCTTGGGCTCCAAATGAATCACTACTGTGCAGACTTGGGCTCCAAATTATGTAATTGGCGCAAGATAGCAGTGGTTATACTGGGGCATTTTTTCTTCACTTTTATTTAGTGGAAGGAAGTGGAGACGCTTCGTCCAATTTTATTTTATTTTTTATTTATTTTTTAAGTCTGTTACTGTAAACACTTGTATAGGTGTATATACTGTATAGGTGTTTCAATACTGCACTTTAACTGAGGCTGAATATATAAAATAATAGTTCCGGTCAAGCCGACTACATCTGATTTTACATGCATTAAGTGCCCTGATTCAAACACTAAAGTCCGTGTTATTTACTCATATTTTCCCACTCCCCCACAGCCATTTGCTTTTACTCTAGAAACACCCACAGCTATTTCATAATTGTCATACGTCTACAGACTGAATTCAGCCTCACAGCGCCTTTCATGGTTGAACATTACTGATATTCAGACATTGAATACGAATCCTATGATTCTGTCAGCAATTCAGAGCCAAGCTTTTGGGGTCCTCTGATTATTCATACGCACTGTTTTGTGCTTTATTTGGAAGATCTGTCAAAATCACTTTTATCCATTTAAATAGGACCATCCTCCATGATTGACTCAGTCAATTTCCTCAACTGTGTCTCTTTCTTTCAGCATGGTGTTTGTAATTAACACTCACAGCCTTTTCTCCTCCTTTTAGCCATTCTGTCAGCTTCACTTAGTTCACTTGCTATTTTTCCCTCTCCCTTGCTCCGTTTCTCTCTTTAATACTGAGGATACTTCTTGATCTGCCTTTGAGGCTCAGGCACAGTCTGTCTGTGGGTGAAAGGTCCTGTGGTTCTTCTCACCAGCCCTTAGTCCACTGACACATCATAGTGACGAAAAACTTTATGAATGCAAGAGAGAGTTCTTTACTTATTTCTGCTCTCAAGGGAGGTTGTTTGCCCGGCAACAATTTTTTGCATTGTGTGTAATGATGTGATGCAAAATTAAATTGATAATTGGGCCACAAGCAGAAAAAAAAATAGTTGTCACTATGCCACTTAAGAGCCTTAAGCCCAAACAATAAGAGAGTCATCTACTCCAACCTAACTGTGTCTGAAAACAAAACTTGGAACAACCTAAAGTCCAGGATCATCTGGTTTTAGAAAGCTGGTTTGTTTCTGGCACAAACTTTACTTGTTGTGGCAGCTTTGCTTGATATACAAGATTTGTGAGCAGCCTAAACCAGAACCAAACTGACCAAAGCATATTTTAGTATACTTTTAAAAAGAGTATTCTGTCAAGACAGCTTTCGGAAAATTTAGCATTGTAATATACATGCGATGTCAATGTGTTGGGTCTTGGTGGAATAGATCTCCCACACGCCTGTGACTTTCTACTGCCAATACATCCACAGACATGCTGCTGTGAGAATGTAGGAAATACTGCTGCACATATAACATATGCAATTACCCTACTATACATGAAATACCCCATAGCAGATCTACTGTATACAGGTGGAGCTGGGGAAGGTGGAGAGTTTTTGAAGCGCGCTGCAACTGCTACAGAAATCACCGGCCAAGTATTTGAATGTTGAGAAGCAAGCTCATTGGCTGTTGATGCAACTAAAATCAAGTAGCTGTGCCATGTGAATAATAATGTAGTCATATCAGATTGAATAAGAACCTATCGGCCTGTTCATGACAGAACTTTGTATTTATTATAGAAATATTGGAACATACTTAAGTGTGAACTGAATGTAATGTTTTCAGATGCTTCAGATGCATAACTGCATGTTAACTGACATCAAATGAAAATGTATTAAAGTTTGTTTAAATTTATAATAAATGCAATTGTTTGAACTTTTTATTTGTGTGGTTTTGAACTTAAGTACATCTTCATATTTAATTTCATTCTATTGTGTTTGAAATATGGTTGAATGCATTTATGGCAAACTAAACATACTTAAATGGAATTTCTAAATCAGTCATGTATTTAAATATTTACTTTTAATAAAACATTTGTAGTGAAGTTCCAATTAAGTACATTTCAAATATTAAATATATTTACTGCAATACAGTGAACATTATAATCAAATACTTTTTAATTTTCTTAAGTATTTGAGTTAACACATCAAAATAAGAGTCTTTAAACCACAAGCAAAAATTGTTAGAATATAATGATTTAAAAAGTATTTTAAGCTTTTAATTAGACATTATTACAGAGTGCACTGTTTAAATGTGTTAGAAAACTGTCTCAGGTTACGTATGTAACCATAGTTCCCTGAGTAGGGAACGAGACACTGCGTCCTCTAGGGGCCGCTTTGGGAAACACCTCGTCGTGACCCGTGTCTAAAGCATACATTGAAAAAACACCAACTTGTTGGCTGGCGACAGCCTCCGACGTCACTACCGGCGCGACTATAAATAAGCACCGGGAGAGCACGTCATTATCTTCTTCATCTGAAGCTTGCGTCCGAAGCATGGCAGGGAGCTAGAGGACGCAGTGTCTCGTTCCCTACTCAGGGAACTATGGTTACATACGTAACCTGAGACAGTTCCCTTTCGAGGGAACTTCGAACTGCGTCCTCTAGGGGCCGCTTTGGGGAACAGTATACCCACACCGCCATGCTGAGGGGAGTGCAGGCCAGAACCATGGCGAGCACTAAGTACCAACTCTACCATTTCCATGGGAGTTGCCCCTGGGACGTTAGACGGCTGTCTGTGACAGTACCCCTTATGGCCAAAAGGCCTAAGCTACATACCCAACTTAATTGTTAGGGCCTCGGCCCAGGGTAGAGCTGAAAGCTTGGAATCAGGAAAGATTCCTTTAAAGGGATAAGGCTAAGAACCTAGCATTTCTACCAAGTCTTGCCTGTCACACAGGGGCTACCGCTAGCTTACGCATAAGCTTGCTGAAAGAGCTGTCTCGACAGTTCTCTAGTAGCAACACCCGTTTTAGATAGGTATCCGAGGATACATAGGTGGAGTTGCGCCCAAGATGAAAGGAGCTTTTACCAACTCAAGAAAGGGCACGAAGCAACTGCACGAAGCCCTCACCATATAGGTTTTTAGAAAGAACGCAGAATACTAGCGTGCGAACTTACCACAGTGTGGATTTCAGAAAGTGTACAAAGACTTCACGTGCACATTTACCATAGCATGGATTTTCAAATACTGTTCTAAGGAGGGGCTCTCGTGGCACTCTGATAGAGCAGCTCATAGATGGAATGTTGCATCTCAAAACAGTATGATTGAGAGTCATCAACTCGATCTATTGAAACAATACAGGAGTGCTCTGGGGAAAAAACTGAGAACTCAGTCTCATATGAGAGGAGAACTCCGGGCTCAGAGTAGCACGCTCATAGGTGACCCTTTTTTGGAAAAAGGGGAGCGCTGCTAAGTTACCATGAGAATCACCCAAATAGCCCCAAAGAAGACTTCTGTAACTGCCACCTCCACTTCCCGCTAGATGCGACAGCACCCCTAAGCGGCCAGGAGACCCCTCGGGGTGACCTGGCCGGACATCCATGAAATTCCCAGCAGTGCTGTGCCAGGCCTGATGATCAAGGAGGCTCCCTCAGAAACCTGTGATCTCAGCCGCCTAATACCAGAACATGAAGCCGGATGGCTGGTGCTGGCGAGTGTTTAGTAAACACTGTAACTGAGCACTGCAAATGGAAACTCACAGAGTTTATTAGTAGACACGTAACCACCAGCAATTAAAGACACGTAAGTATATACAGAGAGGGTTACATTTACTCACCCACCCTCCTGCGCTGGAGCCCCGCTCAAGGGGCACCTCCTTTTAGTCTGGACCATCAGTCAGGTGGGTGCTATGAACATAGAACCATAAAAACTTTAAAGGTCCAGCATAAGAGACTGTTATGCAAGAGGTTTCCACCTAACCTCGATCAGGTGGAGAGCTGGTGGTTACAGGGGAATTAGGAAGGGGAGGATAAAAGCAGAAGTTAACCCTCTGAAGGCTATTTTTTCCTGATAACCTCTTAGACTCTGCTTACCTGCTTACCTCCTCGTGACCCACGATTCCTCTAACCCCTGCCCGCAGGTGGGGGAGGAGTGCGTGTTGCGACACTAGCCTTCTGTGCCCGTCTTTGATCCTCAAATTTGAAACAGGCCAGGACCCATATGTTGTTCGGGCTCAGACCTGGACCTTCGTGGAACGAAGGATCTGAAAGCAGCAGAGTGCGCCTTCGTCTCCCTGAACTTCTCAAATCGCCGTCTCAATGGAAATACCGAAAAGCTCAGAAGGCGAAACCTGAGCATCGAGAAGAAAGCATTTTATTTCCTCCCGATGTCTGCCAGGTTCATCCACAGATGTCTCTCCGCTGCCACCATGGCCGCCATAGTCATAGGTGGCCTGCTTGGTAGCATGGAGAGAGATCCGTGGTGCGGCGCAGCTCAGCTACCTGATCAGAAAAAGGCCCCTGCCTCTATTCAGGTCTCTTAGCAGATCAGTCTGATATGCTTGAAGCACCAGCATTGTGTGTAATAAAGGCACAGCCTGACCTGTTACTGCGTATGCCTTGCCATTTAAGCGAGATGACTTTCTGAAGGGGCTTAAATGGCAAGGAGGGAGATTAAGAGAGGATGTTTCCCCTGCAGAAAGAAAAAAAAATTCACAGATAAAAATTATTTATAAATTATTTATAAAATCTTTTGCTCTTTCTACAGGGGGCATTCCCTCATAGCCGCTTTCGCGCATCACCTCAATGTCGGCAGATAACTTTCATGCCAAAACCGACTGATGCGAGAAGAAAACGGCATCTTTGATTTCTTTTTAATCTCTGTATGGAGATCATGCAGAAATAAAAAGGCTCACCTGAGCTGGAGGGTTATGGTCAAAAGGTAATTTTCGCTCAATAACCTCCAACAGCTCTACATACGCAGGGCAGGAGAATTGAGAAGGCTCAGCCTCAGCTTTTTCACCATCCTCAAATATCTCCTGCTTTTCCTGGGTAAAAACCCAGCAGAGCACTAACCTCAGTATCAGAAAGTGTTAAATATATAACATCATCCTCCCGAGGCTCTCTCTCGTCTGCCGCCCTTCTTTCTTTTTTTTTTTTTTTTTTACGAGTGCGAAAGGGAAAGTCCCTCTTTAAACCATTCAGACAGATCCACCTGTATTCTCACAAGCTCATTCTCTTCCACACCTCAACGTGGACAGGTCATGAACCGCGGGAAGCAGATGACTGCCTTTTTTACCTCTTTTCTTTCAGAAGAGAGACGAACGAGAGCGGAGCTTTTTCCATTGAAAAAACGCTCACAATGCATGCAGATTGCCTCCTCAAAGACATCGCATGCGTGCTCTTCACCCAAAAAATGACGCAAAGATCGCGTGTGTCATCAGGTGTCAAATAATGCCGACACGGATGCACACATCGTCTAAACGCTTGCTAGTTGTCGCCATGATAAACAGAGAAAGATCGCCCTTACCGGTTCTTTCAGATGCACACTTCAAACAAAACAGTCAGTGAAGATGAAGAAGATAATGACGTGCTCTCCCGGTGCTTATTTATAGTTGCGCCAGTAGTGACGTCGGAGGCTGTCGCTGGCCAACAAGTTGGTGTTTTTTCAATGTATGCTTCAGACACGGGTCACGACGAGGTGTTCCCCAAAGCAGCCCCTAGAGGACGCAGTTCGAAGTTCCCTCGGGGAACTGTGTTATGAAGGTGTCTCTCTTTCAGTACACTGAAGTTGCCTTTTATTTTATTATAATTACATTACCTGCAAGTACAATTGAACATTAGATTCTGTGCTAGCTGAGCAAGTATCAGTGATATTAATGGGACTGGTTACCAATAGCTTCTTAGATCTTTTTATCTTATTTTACTCCAGCATGACATCCATGGAGACCATACTGCAGTTTTATAGTCTTGCAATCAATGCTAAAGTTGGCCTTGAAGAACGAGCTGTAGATACAATAGTATCTATTGTATTTGCAAAGGATGGCATTGTTAGGTGTATTTGTATTACTCCACACACCTGCATGCGTTTGTGCATGTGTTTCTCGTGACATGTTGAGGTTAGTATGCTGACTATGCTGACTATGAAGCATCCTTAACCAGTAGAGTGTGAAATGAGAGATGGGAATGGTCCCTCCTCCCCCCACCCATTCCTAGCTAAAACAGACGTCTGGGAATAATGACCTCAAACTTGCCCCAGGAGCGCCAGCTGATGATGTCACCAGGAGGACAGAATTAGAATTAGGTTAACGGCAAGTGGCTAACCCTCATTGTTCCAGCAGGAAAGGCACAGTGCCTGTGGTAATCTGCTGAATGAGGTGCACAAGTCCAAAAATGCATTCTCGACACCGTAACCAGGAGAAAATCTGCTAGACCTCTATAGCAAGCAGTTAAAAAAGTTTCTCCTGTTCCAGTTTAATGTACAGAGACATCTGTAAGTAAGCCGTTTGTAGCTAGAGGTGGGTTGTTCCAATATATCATTATGAGTAGGTTTTATTCAAAATAACATTTGGTAATTATGATGTTTTTTCTGCAAATTCAGCCACCTAAAATATTTTTATATTATATACTGTAACCAAGTGGACTTAATTGTATTGAATGTGCAATTGTAGTGTATTTCAAATCTTAAAAGCAAACTAAATATACAGTACTTGCTGATAATACAATATTAATGAAATAAAAGGCCACTTGAGTGACTTTTGAGAGATGCTGTCATGACTGCTTCTCAACACACTTAAGTACATTTTTAAAAAGTGCACTTTGTAATAATGTCATATTAACAGTTTTACTTTTAAATTTGAATGTACATTTTAAATGTTTTATCATCTTTTCAACAGACCACACTTATTTTCATGTGTTAACCAACATACATTGTAAAATATGATTTTGAATCATTATGAATCAGTTTTTAAATTAAAATTGTTTAAAAGTAATTCCTACACAAATTTTGTTTCAGTGTACTAAAGCACATGCTTTACATTTTCAACTGTTTAACGTTATTTAATATTAAATTTTCAAGTTTACATATAAAACATAGTAAATTGCAACTTCATCATTATAAATGTGTAATTGACACATGACAGACAAGTTTCAATAGAAAACACAATAAAGTATATTTTAGTTTACCATAAAAGCAATAGAAGTAAAAATTAAATATAACGATGTACTTAAGTCCTACTTTTATGGGTCAAAAAGCCCTCTAAAGTTAAGCAAATTTAATTTAATTTAAATCTAAACTATAATACTTTTTCATTAAGTTGCTATTAACATGCAATTGTGTGTCTAAAAATAATACATTTAGTTTGCATTAAATGTATTCTTAGGCTATAGTCTTTTTTACATGGGATGGCAAAGACTTTGCCACAACAGGTCACACATTTCCATCATACACTTCATCATATGATACTGCCCAGCTCTACCATCTGCCTCAAATGGACAAAATGCAAATAATTTCATTAACTCTCATTTGTGTAGATATTTCATGTCAAATTAAATAGTCTCTATGCAAACTTTAGAACCACAAAACACTGTTTAGCAGAAAAGCTTTCCTAATCATCTTCATGGCTTCTCAGTCGCTCTCCGTCGTTTCCCTGCTTAAACTGGATCTCATACAAGCAACTCTCTTTCCGTTCCAGTAAAGAGAAAAACTGTGAAAATAACTGAATTTGGCAACTGCCTTTCCTTTGCCTGAGTCCACAGATGCTGGTACGGGCCGGCTATTGCAGAGACGTGAGAGGGATGGAGGAAAAAAAAAACAGAGAGCTGGGCAGAAAGAGGAGGGTTTCTGTTTATCAGAGGCAGCAGGCCTGGCATCAGGCTGTTGGCGAGCTGCTGTCATGGCTTAAAGGATATAAATGATGGGGGCATGGTAGGTGCCTCATCCAGTGCGGAGGGTCCCTGGCTGTGGAGCTCAGGCAAGGGCAGCTGTCGGAGGAACAGGGTAGGTAGAGCTGAAGACACTGGGATCAGACAAGACCCATGTGCTTAGAGAGAGAGCTTTGTAGTGAGGCCAGGAAGCTCGCAAACGCGGGCTTGCACACTGTAGGGATAGAAGACATACGCACACCTGCTCAAACACAATATGGAATGTTTTACATCGCTAAAGTAATGTAATAAAGTAAAGTGCTTGATCCTAAATGAGTGTGTACTGTATATAGTGGTACAGTATATCTGCACAAACAGGCAAAAGCATAATACACCGTTTTTACAAGTGTAATAAATACATTTTTAAAAATAAAGCTTGAAAAAAAAAACTGAACATTATTTATCACATGGTTACTTGCAATCCAGAGCCTGAAGAAAATGGGGAAGTCTGATTATATTACGTGAACTGGTTCTGTTGTACAGTTTGTTTCAATGAACTAGTTCAAATAACCAATTCGCTTTTATGAATCACATAAAAATTTAACACATTTGCATTTATATAATTAAAGCACAAATGTTTCACATTTCTAAAGCATATAAAGTTAATAAACGTCTTCATCAGCTTACCTTTTTACGTAAACATGTAAACTGCTTTAGATGGTTCAGTTCCATTTGTTGAACTGATTCATTCGCTAAAAAGAGCCAGTTCAAATTAATGATTTGTTTGCGAATCAGACGTCATTTTAGACCGCATGGTAACAGGTAATCCACAGGTAATGCACAAACCTATCGTTTCACTTCATGAGACCTCTATATATCGCCAGGAGCCGTGGGTATTAATTTTGTGTTGCTTGCTATGCTTTTTTTTTTTACTCTCAAAGACACAGTAGCCATTGACTTGCATTTATGAATCAGCAAGGACCACGGTTTCATCAAAAAATCTTTACTGTTCTGCTGAAGAAAAGAGTCACTTACATCTTGAAAGGCCCGAGGATAATTACATTAACAACATTTTTGGGTGATGCATGCGAAAGGTTCTTCATGGACCCATAGATGACAATAACAATAATTCCTTATTTAAAAAGTTCAGGCCCAAAGCTGTATTAGATACAGTCATTCTATAGCACTACACTACATTATTTTAAGTGACGCTCTCAGGGACAGTCCACCTTAAACACACACAATTTTCTCTTTCCCAAAACGGTGTCCATTTTTTCTGTCACAGTTAAAACAGTGGTTCCCAGGCCATGTGCAGTTTGTGTTTCCTTTCATTTTCTTTTACTTTTTTTTTTGCTGGCAAGTGGGAAAGTGACATTTTTGAGATGACGTCCCATGAGTTCCCCCACGGCGGTGCTAAGGCTTGACAGCCATTCGTTTGAGGCAGTGTCAGGCTGAAATTATACTGTCTGTGAAACCTAGTAACGAGCCAGGAATATGGCCCTGGAGCCATGAACAGCCAGAGAGAGAGAGAAAAAGAGAGAGACAGGACTGAAGACTACTGAAGAAAAAATAGGTTGATGTTTATTACACCAATATAACACGAAATACATTTGTGAAAGATATTTGGCGATAATGTGGTTTAGCATTAGGAAAAGGTTCATAGAGGGATCACAGTGGTCACATGTGTTTCTGACCTCGTAATGTGGTTTGTGTGATCTAATCATAAAAAGATATATATATATATATGTAAAATTAATTTGGGGAAAAATGAAATAAAAAATGTGTAGGTAAAAATTTACCAGGAAAAGTATATATATATATATATATATATATATATATATATATTTTTTTTTTTTAAATATATATATAATTTATATAGTAAATGTATTTTTGTAGCATTGTCATAAATATTTATGTAATACACATTTTCCTGACTTATTTTGATACTGTAATTGTAGATACATAAATGTTGATACATATTTTATTTTTAGTTGTATGCATATAATATGTAATAAAACAAAATTAAATTATATTTAATTTATAATTTTTTTCAAATAAAGCTTTAACGCCTAATACTTGATTACTATGCAGGTTAAAACAAATCTTTAAGGAGTTCCCTTCATTGAACATTATCAGAATTCTCACATGAGACCACGGCATATGAAGCAGCACACTTAACGGATTGGCTGATTGGCAGCAAGGTCAAAGTTTAGACAGGATCTTCTATGTTCCCCAGGGTGCTATTGCAATGCATGACACACCAAGTGTGACAGCTTGATTTAAATAAGCGTACATTACCATGGTGACAGTGCTGAGAGAGTGCTTGCCTGTGCTCGACACTGTGTCTGTTCTGATGTGCCTGAGTGTTCAAATAAATCAGTGGTATTTGAATCCACCACAAATTGTTGTTGACCTTTTAACACCCAGATGTGGCTTTTTGAGGAAAGGTGTGCCATTATTATTTTAAGAATTCAGATGTTCAGTTTTCACTGGTGAACACTTGAATGGGTGGGGACATTCCTGTAGACATACATTGAAAGAGAAACCCGGTTGCCATCTAAAGAGACTTCTTGGCACTTTTGAATCAGTAGCTCTTTTGGCCGCTAAGCAACTGCTCTCAAAACCCTAGCGACCACCAAGCAACACCCTAGCAACTACTACGGACACATTAGCAAGCATGGAATGCGCACATTCTGAACCGACTTGAAAATGCCTTTTAAATTCCATTTCAGTTCCTGATAGCACAGAGAATGAAGAATTGCTATTGAAAATCGAAAGTAAGGAACTAAATCAAATTAGTTCTTAGATAATATCAATGGAATTGCATATTGCAGATGCATCCAAAATTTCAAAAATGTATACATATATTTAACTGATATATATATATATATATACATACAGGTGCATCTCATTAAATTAGATTGTCGTTAGAAAAGTTCATTTATTTCAGTTATTCAACTCAAACTGTGAAACTTGTGTAATAAATCCAATGCAAACAGACTGAAGTAGTTTAATTCTTTTGTTCTATTAATTGTGATGATTTTGGCTCACATTTATCAAAAACCCACCAATTCACTATCTCAACAAATTGGTGACATGCCAATCAGTTAATCAACTCAAAACACCTGCAAAGGTTTCCTGAATCAAAATGGTCTCTCAGTTTGGTTCACTAGGCTACACAATCAGGAGGAAGACTGCTGATCTGACAGTTGTCCAGAAGACAATGATTGACACCCTTCCCAAGGAGTGTAAGCCACAAACATGTATTGCCAAAGAAGCTGGCTGTTCACAGAGTGCTGTATCCAAGCATGTTAACAGAAAGTTGAGTGGAAGGAAAAAGTGTGGAAGAAAAAGATGCACAAATAAGCAAGAGAACCGCAGCCATATGAGGATTGTCAAATAAAATAGAGACTTCAGTGGTCCAAAGTCCTCTTTTCAGATGAGAGCAAGTTTTGTATTTCATTTGGAGACCAAGGTCCTAGAGTCTGGAGGAAGGGTGGAGAAGCTCATAGCCCAAGTAACTTAAAGTCCAGTGTTAAGTTTCCACAGTCTGTGATGATTTGAGGTGCAGTGTCATCTGCTGGTGTTGGTCCATTGTGCTTTTTGAAAACCAAAGTCACTGCACCCGTTTACCAAGACGTTTAGGAGCACTTCATGCTTCCTTCTGCTGACCAGTTTTCTGAAGATGCTGATTTCATTTTCCAGCAGGATTTGGCACCTTCCCACACTGCCAAAAGCACCAAAAGTTGGTGTCAGCAATTCACTAAAAAATTTTTTTATTTATTTATTTATTTTTTTATTGGTCCTATGAAGTATTCTAATTTGTTGAGATAGTGAATTGGTGGGTTTTTGTTAATGTGAGCCAAAATCATCACAATTAAAAGAACCAAAGACTTAAACTACTTCAGTCTGTGTGCATTGAATTTAATACACTAGTTTCATAATTTGAGTTGAATTACTGAAACAAATTAACTTTTACACGACATTCTAATTTACTGAGACACACCTGTATATTGCTAGGGACAATTTGGTAGTCACTGGATATACCTAATTCTACACCCTTGTTCAAAAACTATATTTACAGATAATATAATATTAATGAAAAGGCCACATAAGTGACTTAAAGAGACACTTTCAAAATGCACTTAAGTGTCATGAAAGTGTAACACACTTAAAGGGATAGTTCACTCAAAAATGAGAACTATGTCATAATTTACGGTGGTTCCAAACCATGTTTTTATTTTGTTGAGCACAAAGGAAGATGAAGAATGATGGTAAGCAAGCAGTTGTTGGTAGCCACTGAATTACATTGTATTTTTATACTATGGAAGTCAGTGGCTATCAGCAACTATTTCATCAAAAAAAAAACATGTCATTACAAATGTATTTAAATGCATCACAACAAGTTTCAATAGAAATTACTTTGAAGTATATTTTAGTTTATAATAAATTCTCATCCGTGTATCCGGCAGTAAACTACAGATAAGTTTAAATACAAGATAAGTGATTTATGAAATTACATTTAATGAAGTACTTATGTGAGTCAAAAAAAATAAATAAATAAATAAATAAATAAGGGAAGCAAACTAATACTACACTCTAACTGCATTTAATATCAATTGAAACTGTAAAATATTTTCATTTATTTGCAATTAATATGCAATCAAATGTCTTGATTGACATTGATTGTCTTGAAAACATAACATCCAGTTCACACTTAAGTATATATTTTTAAAGTGTATCATTTCCATAATAAGTATACCAAGGAATCATGCTGCTAAACCGATCTGGGATCGTTGTGTGGCTTTCTGTGAAGTCTTACGCTCAGCCTTGGTTGCACCTCTCACTTCACCCAGTGACCTCGGCGCTGATGGCCTGTCACTTAAAACAGCCAGTGGCCATGGGGAACGACCTGGAACGAATGACAGCCTGCCACGTGCATGCGCACACACACACACGCACACACAGAGCAGTTTAACTAGAGGTGGCACGTTTGCATTCTGGCTTTTTAAGTTCTCCAGACGCAGACACATGAAAGCCCGGTTCAGGAACAATCTCATGATGCTGTCCTTTCCACAACATCAACACTTAAGTGCACACTCACACTTGTTTCCTGTCTATAAAAAACATGTGTTCTTTGAGTACATAGCAACACACCTCGTGACACCCTGCCCTGCCCCAGCCGTGACCTGTGGGATTGTATGACAACCACAGAGTATGCTAGCTGAGATTACAGAGAAAGCCGGCCTCTACTGTTGCAGCAGTGCCTCCTTCGAGGGGCCCTGGGATCAAGGTGACGCACAACTCCACTCGAGGTTTGTCTGCATTGGATCACAGTAACTCTGAGCCATTCGTGGCTGACTGGTTCCACCTTTCCATCGCTGGGTGACTCAGGCATATCAGATGACATGTTAATGTCTTTGAATTTCAGAGTAATGTGTTAAAAGGTTATTTGGCTTTAACTGGTGCAACAATCATAGCACAAGCCAATAGCTGTTTCAATCCAAAGTTCCTATCTATTAGATTGAATTTCATCTAAATGCAAGTGCAAATCGTAAAGGTGGACACAATTCACAGCATTTTTAAAATGTACGGTGAACTTTGTCCCATCTAATGCTTTTAACAATTAGAATATTATAAAGTTATTACAAATACCACCTGCATCTGGACTGTTCCTCATTCATTTTCTTCAGTCCTTGTGAAAAACAAGTGTGATTAACTGTATTGAATGTGCACTTTTGGTATGATTCATTAAAATGTTAAACTAAAAACTTTGCATTTAATTACATTCTATATAACCATATCATGTTATCTTGCATTCAGAGGCGGATACATGATGTTTGGAAACACAATCATGTGAGCAAGTTCTGGGCAGTTATTGTAACAAATCATTACTGCCGCTCACACAGAGTTACACAGAGTACGCAGCTTGCGTAGGGCACCAACTGCCAGGGGGGCACCATCCCAGTTTCTCAAAAAAACAAACAAAAAAAACAATTCTAAATTGGAACAAGGAGTGAGGCCGGCAATGATTGGGCAAATCAGTGGCACCTGCGGCCCACCGCCGGTCTCGAGTCCCACGTAAGAGAGACTGAAGGATATAAAACTGGAGCGACGACAGTGAAGGACGAGAGAGGATCAGGCCTGGGCTTTTAGTTGTGTTTTTATTTTGATCGCATCAGTCGTCCGTGAGGGGCTGGTGCGCTGTTTTGTGTTTATTTTGTAATTAAAGTCTTTGTTTGATTGTCCGCCGGTTCCCGCCTCCTTCTTCCCGATGATTAGCAAGGTTTTATCATTACAATATACAAATGCATTTTATGATGAACGCAGTAGGCCTATAAACACCATAAACACAAGTGACACACCATTCCCGCATCTGCGCTCGCGCCTGCATCCACTTCAACTTTCACCTCATGTCTGCGGCTGAATACAAATGATCATCATAATTAATGGACAACTAGGCTATATCAGGGAAAAGACATCAGCGCAGTCCGGCGCAGAGAAAAGAAAAAGCCTGAGATGAAGCCTGTGCATCACTTTCAGGTAGCTACTTTTTTGACTGGTGAAGTTAGTAAGATGATTTAATGTCGGTAATAATTTCACCACCATCAACGACACATCTGACTTAATATTCTAGTTTTCATGACTTAAAAATGTAAATGTAAATGCATCATATAAAACAACGAGGACATTGGTTTAATTATGAATAATCATATGGTTTAATTGAATAACACTGTTAAAATCCTTGTTTAATATTGACCAAACATTTAATTCAAATATCCACTTAATTGTTATTTTTTGGCCACCTTTTTGAGATAGAAATGCTACAGCCTCTTTAATTGCTTCAACAAAAAAGTGGACATCGCATCCCTTAACAAAATAAACCATGGTTTTATCATTATAAACCTTCTTAATTTTATTTTGTATTATTTCTGAATGCTTGAGACTATAAAGTCAATCAGACAACTGCATTAATAAAATCATATCCATAGTTAACTGTCTAGAGCAACAATTCTAATTTATAAATAATACAATTTAATTACAACTTATTAATTTTATTAAAGTTCTATATAGACCCCTGGTAGTAGATTTTTTTTTTGGAGGGGGGGCACAACAATACTATTCTGCTTAGGAGACCCATTTGGCAAGCAGCGGCCTTGTTCCAAATAATTTTGGTATTTTAGATTTAAACTATATTTCAGATGGTTTGCATTGAGATTGGTCTGCCTTTTAAATCAGATCTGTTGAGCCAAAGTCACATACATTTTTAGTTGTGCATGCTAAGATTTATTTGGTAAATGTGTTTCCATTATACTTTATGAACCTGTTTTCTTAAATGATTTAAAATATATATAAATAAATAAACAAAATTGATGTGCATTTTAAGATTTCATGCATGTTTTGGTGTTTCCATTCATTTGTATGCAATACAACACAATTCACATAGAAAAATAAATAGAAATATAGCTAATGATGCATTCCTAAATACATGACTTGATAAAAAGAAGTTTGGCTCTGTGTGTGTGTGTGTGTGTGTGTGTGTGTGTACATGTAATTTGACACATCATTGGTCATCTCTCCCCCCTGCCCACGCCCCAAACACAACCAGCCAGACCATTTTGTTCATTTACTCACTCAATCACTGTTCAGATTAAGTTTCAATTCCATGATCCCATGACTATACGTCTGCCATGTCCTCATGATTGTTGCCAATGAGAGTCCTAGGTCATATATGCACCAAAGGACCGTCACATGCTCTCCTTCCACCTTGATTTCTAAGGCAAGGGTAACCTCCAGCTTTCTCAACTTTCACATGAGCTTCTCTCGTCTCTCTCTCTCTCTCTCTCTCTCTCTCTCTCGTTGCTAACTGAGACCATGAATGGGCTGGAAAAAATGGCCCTGGTGACTCGGGCGCCACAGGCTAGAGAGACCAAGTGAAGCGAAGAGGTGGGGCAGGGAAACTTTTGGGAATGATAATGTTCCATCAGGCGCTTTTCCCCACATCATATTCCTGCCAAATAGATCATGTGACTTACATAATGTAACGCATCTGCGTCATAATTTAATGTCAGTTCTACCCTTGTGAAAAGAAGTGTGTTTAATTACATTAAATGTGCAATTGTGTACTAAAAAATTAATAAAAAAAGGCCACTTAAGTGAACTTTAAAGTACCCTTTATTACACTTAAGCAACACACTTAACTTTTGAAAAGTTATCTTTGTAATAATGCCAACTTAAAAAAAAATCTATTGCTTTAATAATATTTTATTGTGCTTTAAAGATGTACACTTATTTTGATGTGTTGCCTATCATGCTAAAAAAATAATAATAAACGCTTGTGAAAATTTGAAAATTTCCATAAAACATTTACATTAAATCTAATCATTATTATTACTAATATTATTACAATTACAATTATTCCTAGTAAATGAATACATTTAGTAATTAGTCATTTAATGATTCAGTTCTACCTTTGTGCACTTATTGCACTTAATTACACTGAATGTGCACTTGTAGTGTACTTAAAGAATGATCCTGAAAACTGTACTAAAAGTTAATATAATGATATGTTAGCCAACACATAATATATTATAATGTAATTTTGACTTACATACTAAATAATTAAACTAGTGCTAACATTTGGATACTGCATAAAACATTTACATTAAACCTTTTTCTTGTTATTATTAATAATTCCAGTATATGAATACATTTATTGATGATGATGTTGAAATGATCTGTATACTGTAAATGCATTGCATGCATCCAGTACAAATTTAAGTTTTGGCTTTCATTTAAGACATGGATGAAAGCAGAGACTAATAGTGTTTTCCGCAGAAGCCTGAATATAAATACACAAAATGCCATTCTTTTGTATCACGAGACTGCTTGGCTATCCATTAACTCCTCTTCACAGTATAAGCTATTATAAGGCTGTGTGTTTCTTGGCAATCTTTACATTGGCTTTTAAAATTCCCTATAAGAGTGTTTCTGGAAAACCATGTGAGTTTATAGTGATTTATTTATTATTATTCCAATGCATCGCCTCAGTGAAAAGCTGATTCACCTACAACATGCATGACTCATTATTCCAAACACAAATTCTTTCTTCTTTCCTCCCTTCATTTCCATCCAGAAACCAATAAGTTTGGCCATCTTTTGAAATGTATATATTTTTGATAGAGTAATTTATTTAGCTTCTCTTGAAGTACTTGGTGGAAACAGGATTGATTTGGCTGAGATGTGCATTAATGTCAACTCCTTCCCATGAGCTGAGTGGCCTTTTGAAGGCTGAAACAGATGGTAATCACATTATGCTTGTGACATCCTTGATCCATTAACTGAGTTGAGGAATCTGTTATCTGTGTGCATTTATGTAGGTTCATGCCTCTCCAGTTCCTACGACTGGGAATCTACAAACCTGATTCCAAAAAAGTTGGGACACTGTACACATTGTGAATAAAAACAGAATGCATTGATGTGGAAGTTTCACATTTCAATATTTTCTTCAGAATACAACATAGACGATATATCAAATGTTTAAATTGAGGAAAATAATCATTTTAAGGGAAAAACAAGTTGATTTTAAATTTCATGGCATCAATCTCAAAAAAGTTGGGACAAGGCCATGTTTACCACTGTGTGGCATCCCCTCTTCTTTTTATAACAGTCTGCAAACGTCTGGGGACTAAGGAGACAAGTTGCTCAAGTTTAGGAATAGTAATGTTGTCCCATTCTTCAAGTTGCTCAACTGTCTTAAGTCTTCTTTGTCGCATCTTCCTCTTTATGATGCTCCAAATATTTTCTATGGGTGAAAGATCTGGACTGCAGGCTGGCCATTTCAGTATCCGGATCCTTCTTCTAAGCAGCCATGATGTTGTAATTGATGCAGTATGTGGTCTGACATTGTCATGTTGGAAAATGCAAGGCCTTCCCTGAAAGAGATGATGTCTGGATGGAAGCATATGTTGTTCTAGAACTTGGATATACCTTTCAGCATTGATGGTGTCTTTCCAGATGTGTAAGCTGCCCATGCCACACGTACTCATGCAACCCCATACCATCAGAGATGCAGGCTTCTGAACTGAATGCTGATAACAACTTGGGTTGTCCTTGTCCTCTTTAGTCCGGATGACATGGCATCCCAGTTTTTCAAAAAGAACTTCAAATTTTGATTCGTCTGACCACCGAACAGTTTTCCACTCATGTTTAGATATGGCTTCTTTTTTGACCTATAGAGATTTAGCCGGCAATGGCGAAAGGCACGGTGGATTGTGTTCACCAACAATGTTTCCTGGAAGTATTTCTGAGCCCATGTTGTGATTTCCATTACAGTGGAGTCCTGTATTTGATGCAGTGCCGTCTAAGGGCCGAAGATCACGGGCATCCAGTATGGTTTTCTGGCCTTGACCCTTACACACAGAGATTGTTCCAGATTCTCTGAATTTTTGGATGATATTATGCACTGTAGATGATGATAACTTCAAACTCTCTGCAGTTTTTTTTCTGAGAAACTCTTTTCTGATATTGCTCCACTATTTTTCACCACAGCATTGAGTGAATTGGTGATCCTCTGCCCATCTTGACTTCTGAGAGACACTGCAACTCTAAAAGGCTCTTTTTATACCCAATCATGTTGCCAATTGACCTAATAAGTTGCAAAATGGTCCTCCAGCTGTTCCTTATATGTACATTTAACTTTTCCAGCCTTGTCCTGTCCCAACTTTTTTGGAATGTGTAGCTCTCATGAAATCCAAAATGAGCCAATATTTGGCATGACATTTCAAAATGTCTCACTTTCAACATTTGATATGTTATCTATATTATATTGTGAATAAAATATAAGTTTATGAGATTTGTAAATGATTCCATTCCTTTTTTACTCACAATGTACAGTGTCCCAATTTGTTTGGAATCGGGTTTGTAATTCAGTAAAGATTTGCATTTCATTCCCAGACATCTTTAGAGGAAGTTAAGTCTTTGAGAGCTGAAAGAGCCAAGCTGATAGTAAAGCTCGACTCCTGTAACATTTTATCAGGACCGTTGTTGCACATTAATAGCGATCCCCATCCCTCCCTCTTCCTTTTCCTTCCGTCACCTTCTTTAATCTTTCTAAACAAAAGAGCATGTAAAACAAAGATGTCAAATACCAAGTGTGATAAGAGAGTTTTGTGTCTGCAGGTTGTGGTTTTTTTACTGCACACCGAGCACCTTTTTGTTTGTGTTCTCATTCAGCATTTGGTGGAGTTTTACTTTTGATAATTATGTGTAAACAAGCCACGCTGATTGATTTGACAGGTTACAGAGGTCATGCCATTTTCTCTATTTCTATTGCAATAGAAAAATAAATGGCATGAGAAGACATGGCATTGAGTAAATCTCAGTAAATGGATGACTTAAGTGGCTACTTTGATATTACTTGACATTTTATATTTTGATATTTTGGAGCATGACAGACCTACCCTTGTCACAAAGAAGTGTGCTTTCTTAATTAAATGTGTACTTGTAGTGTACTTCAAATCTTAAAAGTATTTTTTTTTAAACTACTTGCAGACAAGATAATATTAATTAAATAAACAGACACTTACTGTAAGTGTACTCATAGACACTTCCAAGACTGTTTCTTAACACACTTAAGTGCACTTTCAAAAATGTCAAATTGAAAGTTTTACTTTAAAGTATACTTTACATCATGTTTTAATCAACTTTTGGCATGCTTCAAGGAAGTTTATTTTTATGTGTTGACTAACAAACTAAAGCATATTTAAAGTACATCATTATATTTTTTACTGCAGCATGTCAGTAATCAATGTTATATTTAAAGTTAAAATGTTTTAAATGTACTTAATAGCAACTTAATTACAGATGTGATATTACAAATGTATAAAAAAAACAAGATACATGTTTCAATAAAATGACAATAAAGTATATTTTACTTTATCATAAATGCTTGTCAGTACATTCAGCAGTAAACTTGCACCAGATTTCAAAGACAACAGAAGTTATTATGAAATTGCATAAAGATATGTACTTGAGTCAAAAAACACTCTTAAATTAAACTAATTGCATTTAATCTGAATTTAAACTATAATAAATTTCCATTAAATTGCAGTTTGAATGCAATTTTGTGTCCAAAAACATCACATTTAGTTCACACTTAAATATATGTCTATTTCATTATATGGAAAGGAGTGTCCAAGATATTCTTCTGTAATTATTCTTTTGCATTCCACAGAAAAGTCATAAAGTTTAGGAATGAGTAAATAAAGACAGTTCATTTTTGGGTGAACTATCCCTTTAAGCAGTGTCTGCGCATATGCAGATAAAGAGGATGTTGTTTTTTTAACAAATGCCTCCTCGCAGGGGTCTTTTCTTGCTGAGACTTGAAACAGTATTATTGGACTCTATTTATTCACATTCTTAATTTGCTGTTATTGGCCACTGCAGTGATGCTGGCCAAACAATAAAATGATATTTAAATGCTTTTATTGGCACACTAATGAACTGTGCAAGATTGTATTTATTTTATTTATTTATTTTATGTATATTGCATTTGCTTAGAGTTTTAGGCGCCATGCCATCTTTTTCAGCTGTTAAATTTGTACAAAGCAAGAGGTTGTCTTACAGTTACAGTATTGAGGCTTTTTTTGAGAGTATGTTTAGCACATGCCCCCACAGGAATCATGTAAACATTATAAAGATTTACATATTTGATGTAAGATTTGTTTAGTAGGTTATGCACATTCCCGGCTTGATATTTATATTGGTTTAATAGTGAGATTAGGCTTATGAAATAGATAAACACAATCATACACTTGTACCTTCTTTTAGCTTTCGAAACATAATAACAAACTATAATATCAGATACTTAATTATTGGAATAATAAGTATCTTACAATATTCTTTCTTTCTTTGAAATGACTGGAGACATGAACATGGATACAGTTTATGTGGATACATTTGCTCTTTAACATTACATTTCAATGTTCACTCGGTTTAAACCATAAAAGATCAGATTACAGATTTTGTTTGTCATTGTAATTAGTTTTGTCACTAACAACAATTAGAGAATATTATTATTTTTATTGTCTACTGACATGCTATTAATAATATTATATTAATAAAATGTCATATTTAGTTGGGTGAGCATGGATGCTTATAAGTCTTGTGTGGCCCAAAATTATGTGAGATGTTTGTTCTTTTGCATTAATTTTCCCTCAGTATTTAATTTGATTTTAAACTCATCAAAGTTCATATTAATCCTAGAAGACTATGTTCTTTTGTCCATCCCTACACTGCATTTAGATACAACTGTAATCAAACCCACCTGAAGCTTCTAATCAAGGTCTTTAGTATTGCTAAAAAATACACAGACATGTGAGCTGAAACAAAAGTAGGGCTGAAGACCTCTGATATATCTCCCACTGCATGTGTATGAACAAACACAAACATACACACACATGCTTCAGAACAGGAGTAGTTATCTAACCCTTCAGGCCACACCTGGGGTCAGTCTCTCCAAAACCATCTACCTCTCCACACCTTTGCTGTGCCCTTGAGCATCCAATCCTTCACCTGACCCGGGGCTCTGGAGACTGGCAGACCCCTGTGCACGAATAGGACAGTCAGACTTGAAGATTAATGAGATTCAGTTGTTTAGTCTCAAACAAACGTGATGCACTCACACACATCTTCACATTCTGCCAGCCCACTAAACAAAGGAGTGTTCGTCCCCTCCGCGAAACTCTTTCAAGGAAGACCTGTAATGTCTCTTTGACTTATTACACCTCACCCGCTCTCGTTAGAAAAGAAATTAGCTGTGCATTCTGTTTCAATTAACCTTCTGCAGCAACAGAGCGGGACTGGGATGGGAGTCCAGTGCATGCGTGGAGGTCAGGGTAATTGAAGAGCGATGTAATGATGACATCGCTGAGGAGCCGGAGCCATGGTATTAAGGTGACTGATGGTGGCAGAAGGGCATGTGTCTTGTCATACTGGTGCGACTTTGAAAAATGGTGCCCTTAAAAGATGCCAGCTGTCACAATGCTACAATACAAGATCGAAAGGTTAAATGCTTGAGAACAGTTTGAAGCGAGAATTGATTGAGATGTGGAATAGAGAATTTGGTTTACAGCAATTAACCAATTAAAGACCATATCCTTCTGAAGGAGTGGGAAACTGGTGGACTTCCAGGTGGCACATGGTTTCCCAAAGGTGGCCAAAACCACTCTTAATCCAACAGATCAGCTTGACCAGCAAACAGGAATAACAGCTGAATGTTGGTGAATAAATCTGAAGTAGTTGGTACCATGATAATAGAAACAGCTAAACAATAGTGAAGGTTTGCAACCTCCTCTAAGTGGTTAATATCTGTAGGCTTTTGATTAGAAAACAAAGTGATAGATACAATTTTGCTAGTGGCTATCTAATTTACTTGCGCTCTTGTCTTGCACAAACACACATGTACATACTGTACACACATATCCTCAGACACACTCACTTACTCCTCGATTACATCCCCACAGGCTCCCCCTGCCTCAAACCTCAGCCATTAATCCTTCACAGCAGTCCTGATCCATGGTTATGTGTGATTGGCAGCCGGCGGTAAAACAAACCCGGATGTGTTCATTTATGTGTGTGTGTGTGTGTGTGTGTGTGCGTTTGAAGCCGCCAGAGCATCGCGAGCCGCCTGATGAATGGCGGTGTGGTCTGGTGGTCCGATCGATACGGGGGGGGGTCCTGTGTCTGAAGAACAGGTGCGTTCTGCTGAGCTGGAAATCCCATTAAGACTCAGCCGGCGACGGACGAGAGAATGGAGCATGCACACACAGCGCCGCTGGTTTACAAGAGGAAAAAAGGCAGGTCGACATTCAGGCTTGCCCCTCACGCCCTCACACTTCTGCAGCTATGAGGTCTTGCTACCAGTGTGCCAAGCATGGCTGAGCTTGAACCCGTCTCGCTTGAAGTCCCATGAACCTGAGTCAGATCGATAAAAAGCAAAGAGTGCTTTGAGAAGAGAACTATGAAGGCACAAGCCTTCATAGTTCTCTGTATGTCATTGCTTTAAGCTTGTACCACTGATGTGAGATCAGTCGTGAAGTTTCGGGATTGTAGCGTTACACTTGAATCCATTTCATTAATTAATGTTTTTTTTTTTTTTTTTGGGAGGTGGGGGGTTGGGCACTATTAATTTCTCATTGTCTCACGAGTCACACTTTGGGGCTGGTATTATCTGTGCACGGCGTGAGCGTGAGAACCAGCTCTTCTACTGGTTTTCAGCCACAGGTAAGAATGTGGCCTATTGTTATGAGCTTTCCTCTCTTCATGACGTAATCTGACATGACTCGGTAGATTGTAGATAGTAATTAGGTGATTCTACCTGCAGTCATTTGAGTAACAGAAGGTGCTGAGAACCACTTCCTAATGACTATGAGAAGAGTTTGTTTTTTTTACCATTTAAATAGTCCACTTATGATGAAAAAGAATATATATATATATATATATATATATATATATATATATATATATATATATATCCTCCACGGGAAAACCCCGTGGAGGCTTGGGGGACATCGCGCACAAATAAAAAGCAAACTAAAACTAAAACCCAGGCCTGGTCCTCTCTCGTCCTTCACTGTCGTCGCTCCTGTTTTATATCCTTCCATCTCCTCCGTGGGACTCGAGACCGGTGGGTCGACCAGGTGTCGCTCATTTCCATTCACTCCACCGGCCTCGCTCCTGTTCCCACGTCTCTCGGCCCCGCCCCACTCGTCACATCTGCATACATATGTAAATATCAAAATATCTACTAAAATATCACAAAAATATCAGTGTTAACGTCTTCTTCTTCTTCTTCTTCTTCTTCTTCTTCTTCTTCTTCTTCTTTTACTGACCGCAAAATTTTTGGACACTAACTCCTCCTAGACCGTTCAAGCTACATACTCCAAACTCGGGTCAGACCTTCATACTGTTCTGACTTGGTGTGCTATATCTTTTCAGACTGGTTTGACTTACGGTTTTCTTAAAAATTAATATCATAAAAATCCCATAGACTTTCATTGACAGGATGTTCAGATGACCCAAGCTCCAAATCCCATTAGACTTAATCAAGCTTTGATGCTAATCAATTTAAACTCATCTAATCTATCTATCTATCTATCTATCTATCTATCTATCTATCTATCTATCTATCTATCTATCTATCTATCTATCTATCTGACTATTTCTATCTATCTGACTATTTCTATCTATCTATCTATCTATCTATCTATCTATCTTTCTATCTATCTATCTATCTATCTGACTATTTCTATCTATCTATCTATCTATCTATCTATCTATCTATCTATCTATCTATCTATCTTTCTATCTATCTATCTATCTATCTATCTATCTATCTATCTATCTATCTATCTATCTATCTGACTATTTCTATCTATCTATCTATCTATCTATCTATCTATCTATCTATCTATCTATCTATCTATCTATCTATCTATCTATCCTAATAATATGCTAATCATGCTAGAAACATGCTAGCAACATGCTAGTCGCATGCTAGTCATGCTAGAAACATGCTAAAATCATTCTAGAAACATGCTAGCAACATGCTAATCATACTAAAATCATGCTAGCAACATGCTAGTCGCATGCTAGTCATGCTAGAAACATGTTAACAACATGTTAATCATGCTAAAATAATGCTAACAACATGCTAATCAAACTAGCAACTTGCTAGTCATGCTATAAATAAGCTAGCAACATGCTAGCAACATGCTAATCATGCTAAAATCATGGTACCAACATGCTAGTCGCATACTGGTCATGCTAGAAACATGCTGGCAACATGCTAATCATGCTAGCAACATGCTAGTCGCATGCTAATCATGCTAGAAACATGCTAGTCGCATGCTAATCATGCTAAAATCATGTTAGCAACATGCTAATGGCATGCTAGTCATGTTAGAAAAATGCTAACAACATGTTGATCATGCTAGCAACATGCTAGTCACATGCTAGTCATGCTAGAAACATGTTAGCAACATGTTAATAATGCTAGAAACATGCTAGCAACATGCTAGTGGCATGCTAATCATGCTAGAAACATGCTAGCAACATACTAATCATGGTAAAATCATGCTAGCAACATGCTAGTCGCATGCTAGTCATGCTAGAAACATGTTAGCAACATTCTAATCATGCTAGAAACATGCTAGTCGCATGCTAGTCATGTTAGAAACATGCTAGCAACATGCAAATCATGCTAAAATCATGCTAGCAATATGCTAGTCGCATGCTAATCATGCTAGAAACATGCTAGCAACATGCTAATCATGCTAAAATCATGCTAGCAACATGCTAGTCGCATGCTAATCATGCTAGAAACATGGTAACGACATGCTAGCAACATGCTAATCATGCTAGAGACATGCTAGCGACATGCTAGCAACATGCTTATCATGCAAGAAACATGCTGGCAACATGCTAATCATGTTAAAATCATGCTAGCAACATGCTAGTTGCATGATAGTCATGCTAGAAACATGTTAGCAACATGTTATTCATGCTAGAAACATGCTAGCAACATTCTAATCATGCTAGAAGCATACAAGCAACATGCTAGTCGCATGATAGTCATGCTAGAAACATGCTAGCAACATGCTATTCATGCTAGAAACATGCTAGCAACATTCTAATCATGCTAGAAGCATGCAAGCAACATGCTAGTCGCATGCTAATCATGCTAGAAACATGCTAGCAAAACATGTTAATCATGCTAAAATCATGCTAGCAAAATGCTAGTCGCATGCTAGTCATGCTAGAAAAATGCTAACCATGTTAACAACATGCTAGCGACATGCTACTAACTTGCTAATCATGCTTGCGACATGGCTAGTCACTTGCTAATTATGTTAGAGACATGCTAGCAACATGCTAATCATGCAAGAAACATGCTAATCATGCTAGCAACTTGTTAGTCGCATACTAATCATGCTAGAAACATGCTAGAGACATGCTAGTAACTTCCTAATCATGCTAGCGACATGGCTAGTCACTTGCTAATTATGCTAGCGACATGCTAGATATCTTGCTAATCATGTTAAGTACATGCTAGTCACTTGCTAATCATGCTAGCAACTTTGCTAATCATGCTAATGACATGGTAGTCACTTGCTTGTTATGCTAGCAATATGTTAATCATTGTCTTTTTTTAAACTTCTTAAACTTTTAAATCTTTTTAAACTTTTCACATTTTCAAACTTTGTAAACTTTTCAAACTTTTCAAACTTTCTGGTCAGGCTTTCTCAAGCCAACTTAAAGTTTGTCTTGACAAACTTTTTTATCTAGTTTAACAGTTTATTATTCATAAAATATTTAAATGAATTAGTATTTATTACCATTATGTGTGTGTGTGTGTATGTGTGTGTGTGTGTGTGTGTGTGTGTGTTAACACTTTAGAATAGGGAACACTAATTCACTATTAACTACAACTTTTCCCTCAATAAACTGCTAATTTACTGTTTACTAATGATCTATCTATCCTAATAATATGCTAATCATGTTAGAAACATGCTAGCAACATGCTAATCATGCTAGAAACATGCTAGCAACATGCTAGTCGCATGCTAGTCATGCTAGAAACATGCTAGCAACATGCTAAAATCATTCTAGAAACATGCTAGCAACATGCTAATCATACTAAAATCATGCTAGCAACATGCTAGTCGCATGCTAGTCATGCTAGAAACATGTTAACAACATGTTAATCATGCTAAAATAATGCTAGCAACATGCTAATCAAAATAGCAACTTGCTAGTCATGCTATAAATAAGCTAGCAACATGCTAGCAACATGTTAATCATGCTAAAATCATGGTAGCAACATGCTAGTCGCATACTAGTCATGCTAGAAACATGCTAACAACATGCTGATCATGCTAGCAACATGCTAGTCACATGGTAGTCATGCTAGAAACATGTTAGCAACATGTTAATCATGCTAGAAACATGCTAGCAAGATGCTAGTGGCATGCTAATCATGCTAGAAACATGCTAGCAACATACTAATCATGGTAAAATCATGCTAGCAACATGCTAGTCGCATGCTAGTCATGCTAGAAACATGTTAGCAACATTCTAATCATGCTAGAAACATGCTAGTCGCATGCTAGTCATGTTAGAAACATGCTAGCAACATGCAAATCATGCTAAAATCATGCTAGCAATATGCTAGTCGCATGCTAATCATGCTAAAAACATGCTAGCAACATGCTAATCATGCTAAAATCATGCTAGCAACATGCTAGTCGCATGCTAATCATGCTAACAACATGCTACCGACATGCTAGCAACATGCTAATCATGCATGAAACATGCTAATCATGCTAGCAACTTGTTAGTCGCATACTAATCATGCTAGAAACATGCTAGAGACATGCTAGTAACTTCCTAATCATGCTAGCGACATGGCTAGTCACTTGCTAATTATGCTAGCGACATGCTAGATATCTTGCTTATCATGTTAAGTACATGCTAGTCACTTGCTAATCATGCTAGCAACTTTGCTAATCATGCTAATGACATGGTAGTCACTTGCTTGTTATGCTAGCAGTATGTTAATCATTGTCTTTTTTTAAACTTCTTAAACTTTTAAATCTTTTTAAACTTTTCACATTTTCAAACTTTGTAAACTTTTCAAACTTTTCAAACTTTCTGGTCAGGCTTTCTCAAGCCAACTTAAAGTTTGTCTTGACAAACTTTTTTATCTAGTTTAACAGTTTATTATTCATAAAATATTTAAATGAATTAGTATTTATTACCATTATGTGTGTGTGTGTGTATGTGTGTGTGTGTGTGTGTGTGTGTGTGTTAACACTTTAGAATAGGGAACACTAATTCACTATTAACTACAACTTTTCCCTCAATAAACTGCTAATTTACTGTTTACTAATGATCTATCTATCCTAATAATATGCTAATCATGTTAGAAACATGCTAGCAACATGCTAATCATGCTAGAAACATGCTAGCAACATGCTAGTCGCATGCTAGTCATGCTAGAAACATGCTAGCAACATGCTAAAATCATTCTAGAAACATGCTAGCAACATGCTAATCATACTAAAATCATGCTAGCAACATGCTAGTCGCATGCTAGTCATGCTAGAAACATGTTAACAACATGTTAATCATGCTAAAATAATGCTAGCAACATGCTAATCAAAATAGCAACTTGCTAGTCATGCTATAAATAAGCTAGCAACATGCTAGCAACATGTTAATCATGCTAAAATCATGGTAGCAACATGCTAGTCGCATACTAGTCATGCTAGAAACATGCTAACAACATGCTGATCATGCTAGCAACATGCTAGTCACATGGTAGTCATGCTAGAAACATGTTAGCAACATGTTAATCATGCTAGAAACATGCTAGCAAGATGCTAGTGGCATGCTAATCATGCTAGAAACATGCTAGCAACATACTAATCATGGTAAAATCATGCTAGCAACATGCTAGTCGCATGCTAGTCATGCTAGAAACATGTTAGCAACATTCTAATCATGCTAGAAACATGCTAGTCGCATGCTAGTCATGTTAGAAACATGCTAGCAACATGCAAATCATGCTAAAATCATGCTAGCAATATGCTAGTCGCATGCTAATCATGCTAAAAACATGCTAGCAACATGCTAATCATGCTAAAATCATGCTAGCAACATGCTAGTCGCATGCTAATCATGCTAACAACATGCTACCGACATGCTAGCAACATGCTAATCATGCATGAAACATGCTAATCATGCTAGCAACTTGTTAGTCGCATACTAATCATGCTAGAAACATGCTAGAGACATGCTAGTAACTTCCTAATCATGCTAGCGACATGGCTAGTCACTTGCTAATTATGCTAGCGACATGCTAGATATCTTGCTTATCATGTTAAGTACATGCTAGTCACTTGCTAATCATGCTAGCAACTTTGCTAATCATGCTAATGACATGGTAGTCACTTGCTTGTTATGCTAGCAGTATGTTAATCATTGTCTTTTTTTAAACTTCTTAAACTTTTAAATCTTTTTAAACTTTTCACATTTTCAAACTTTGTAAACTTTTCAAACTTTTCAAACTTTCTGGTCAGGCTTTCTCAAGCCAACTTAAAGTTTGTCTTGACAAACTTTTTTATCTAGTTTAACAGTTTATTATTCATAAAATATTTAAATGAATTAGTATTTATTACCATTATGTGTGTGTGTGTGTGTGTGTGTATATGTGTGTGTGTGTGTGTGTTAACACTTTAGAATAGGGAACACTAATTCACTATTAACTACAACTTTTCCCTCAATAAACTGCTAATTTACTGTTTACTAATGATTAGTAAGGTATTTGTTAAGTTTATGTATTGGGTAGGATTAGGGATGTAGAATAAGGTCATGTAGAATTAGGCGATAATATGAGCTTAATTATTACTAATAGCTAATATATTAGCATATGTATATGTACACACACACACACACACACACACATATATATATATATACATACATATATTCTGTCTTCATTTTAATGAAGATTATGTTTTAGATATTATATATTTAAACCAAAAACTTTCCTAGCAATGACGATCACACAAGCTGTTGTCCTTCTCTGTTGCTCGACTGTTTCTTCTATATATATATATAAATTGTGTGTGTCTTACCCTGGTAAACACGTGCTGAAAGTGGCGCTTGGTTTTGCGTTTGCTTATCGTGCGACTGCCCAGTTTCGATCTGCTAAATAGTGAGGCGTGGCCAGCTGACTTTAATCACAGGTAATAAGGCAAATACAAAAGCGTTAGGTTTCACCGTGGCAGGGGTCTCGGCAGCCCTTGTGTGAGCCCTCCTCGTGTGAAAACCGACGAGTGTAAAGACAATCGACTCTACCTGCGCGACTCCACCGAGCAAGGACACTGACAGGGCACTTGAGTATTGCTTTTCTCCTCTTTCTTTACTTTTTGTATACCTTGTTCTCAAATATCTCTTACACTTGTAGTCACTATGTGCTTTCAGATCTCTACTATCACTACTAACACTCGGAGAGCACGCTATGTACGTCGCAGGAAGGCCTGTCTGACAAACCTACGGCCTGTCCCTCTGACCTCTACTACTACGCTCTCTATTCCAGTTGGTCTCTGGAACTGCCAGTCTGCAATTAACAAAGCAGACTTCATTTCTTCTCTTGCTACTCATTCCGGTCTCAACCTCATGGCACTGACAGAGACTTGGATCAAACCTGAAGATACTGCCACCCCTGCAGCCCTCTCCACTAATTTCACTTGTTCCCACAATATTCGTACCACTGGGAGGGGTGGAGGTACGGGTCTCCTTATATCAAAATAATTGAAATTTGATCTTCAGCCATCACCTACAGGTACTGGTTCATTTGAATCACATGCCATTACTGTAACCCACCCTGTTAAAATCCACTTTGTGGTCATTTATCGTCCCCCAGGTCAATTGGGAAACTTCTTGGAGGAGTTGGATGTGCTGCTATCAAACTTTCCTGAAGATGGTACTCCTCTGGTACTGCTTGGTGACTTCAACATCCACCTAGATAAGCCCCAGGCTGCTGACTTCAAAACTCTGCTCACCTCATTTGATCTCAAGCTAGTGTCTACTACAGCGACTCACAAATCAGGCAACCAACTGGACCTCATCTACACACGCTGTTGCTCTGTGGACAACTCTTCAGTTGCTCCACTGCACACCTCAGACCACTTCCTAATTACTGCTAACCTAGCACTTACTCCTGAAGTGCCTCACACTCCAACGCAGGTCACCTTTCGACGGAACCTACGCTCAACTCTCTCCATCTCGCCTATCTTCTGTGGTTTCGTCCTTACTTCCTGCACTCTCTCAGTTTTCTGCTCTGGACACGAACAGCACTACGGACACTCTTTGCTCCACTTTAACATCTTGCTTGGACAACTTTTGCCCACTGTTGTCTAGACCAGCACGCACCGCCCCATCTGCCCCCTGGCTGACCGAGGTTCTCCGTGAACATCGCTCTAAACTCAGGGCTGCAGAGAGGAAATGGCAGAAATCAAGAAACTCTACCGACCTCAGTGTGTATCAGTCTCTCCTCTCTTCCTTCTCTGCAAATGTCTTCATGGCTAAAACATCCTACTACCACAACAAAATTAACAACTGTTGTGACGCTCGGACACTCTTCAAGACTTTCTCTTCTCTTCTTAATCCACCGCCACCACCTCCTCCATCGACACTTACAGTGGACGACTTTGCAGCTTTCTTCACAAATAAGACAAGATCCATCAGTGACCAATTCTCCACACCGCAGACTGAGGACAACTTCACAATGACGGATGCACACTCTTTCTCCTCCTTCTCCCCACTCTCAGAGATGGACGTCTCCAAACTTCTCATGTCCAATCATCCTACTACTTGTCCACTTGATCCGATCCCCACTCACCTCTTTCAAGCTATCTCTTCTTCAGTCATACCTTCGCTTACTCACATTATCAACTCACATTATCACTCTGGAACATTTCCCTCAGCTCGGGTAAGTCCACTGCTCAAGAAACCATCTCTAAATCCAGCGCTTCTTGAAAACTACAGACCGGCATCACTTCTTCCATTCGTTGCAAAGACACTTGAGCGAGCGATGTGTTCAACTGCTTTCTATGTTCCTTGTACAGAACAACCTCCTGGACAGCAACCAATCTGGCTTTAAAAGTGGCCACTCAACTGAGACTGCTCTGCTCTCGGTTACTGAAGCCCTGAGACTAGCAAGAGCAGCTATAAAATCCTCAGTACTCATCTTACTGGACCTGTCTGCTGCTTTTGACACTGTTAATCACCAGATTCTCCTGTCCACCCTCAGAAAGATGGGCATCTCTGGAACTGCACTCCTGTGGGTTAAGTCCTACCTCTCTGACAGATCCTTCAGTGTGTCTTGGAGGGGTGATGTTTCAAAGTCACACCACCTTGCTACTGGGGTTCCTCAAGGCTCAGTACTTGGACCACTTCTCTTCTCCATCTACATGACATCATTAGGATCTGTCATTCAGAAGCATGGCTTTTCTTATCACTGCTACGCTGATGACACCCAACTCTACTTCTCATTCCAGCCAGACGACCCGACGGTATCTGCTCGCATTTCAGCCTGTCTGAGTGACATTTCTAGCTGGATGGATGACCATCACCTTCAGCTTAACCTTACGAAGACAGAACTCCTGGTGATTCCAGCTAACCCATTGCTTCATCACAACTTCTCTATACAGCTGGGCTCATCAACCATTACTCCTTCTAGGACAGCCAGAAACCTGTGATGGATCATCAGTTAAGGTTCACATACCACATTGCTACAATGACCCGGTCCTGCAGCTTTGTCTTATACAACATTAGGAAGATTAGACCCTTCCTGTCAGAGCAAGCAAACCAACTTCTTGTCACAGCTCTTGTTCTCTCCAGACTGGACTATTGTAATGCTCTCCTGGTGGGGCTTCCTGCATGTACTGTCAAGCCTCTGCAGTTGATCCAGAATGCAGCAGCGAGGGTTGTCTTCAATGAGCCGAAAAAAGCTCACGTTACTCCTCTCCTCATCAGGTTACACTGGCTACCAGTAGCCGCTCGCATCAAATTCAAGGTACTGATGCTTGCCAACAAGACGACCACTGGCACTGCACCAACTTACCTAAACTCACTGGATAAATCTTATGTGCCCTCCAGAAGTTTGCGCTCTTTACTCATTTACTCATTTTCAAGAAACATCTAAAGACTCATCTTTTTTGCCTGCACTTAACCAACTAACACTAGCACTTTTCCTTTTCTTGTCTTTTCATTTATTGAAAAAAAAAAATTACCTGGCTATGTGTTCTATACTAGACTAATTGAGACTTGTCATGGCACTTGTATACTGTAGGTTTTCTCTTGTTGACCTGACTGCTTCTATTGTTCTCATTTGTAAGTCGCTTTGGATAAAAGCGTCTGCTAAATGATTAAATGTAAATGTAAATGTAAATATATATAATCTGCCTAAAAATATGCACACAGTCGACCATATATATATATATATATATATAATAGTAAATTCTGAATTACTTTGCAACCCAGATGGGTTTTAAGTTGAAATGAGATGTTCTTTAATCAAAACACATTTGAGAGCAAAACCTAATGTTTAGATAATCAAAAACTTAGAGGATGAATTTATACATGTGACATGGCTCTTCTCACATCCATATGGTTCAGCTGTGAGGATTTATGAAAAAAGCACTTGTTGTGGCAGTGTCTCTGTGTGTGTATCTTTCTTCCTGTTTATGGTTTCTCAGTGTGTATATTTGTGTGTGTTTATGTTAATCTCAGACTCAAGCAGCATGGCATTGGTAGGCAATATCTCTTAAAGGAGAGCAGCTAAAGGCGTGACACTCTGTCTGTGACACATCTTCTGTCCTTCTCTGATGATGCCAGCATGGTGACAGATCGCCCTACATGCTTGACATCCGTTCACTGACAGGAGGAGGGAAGGAGACAGAGAGACAGTTAAAGACAGGGAGAGAGGAGGAGGAGAGGAAAAGCACAACTAATACTGCCTTTACTTCCCTCCTCTCAGCCAATCAGAAGCATCCTAGCGAGCTCTGTGTGGCTGCTCTTTTGAAGCAAGTCCCCAGGCTGATGATGAGTAAGATGGTAAGAGTGTGTGTTTGTGTGTGTTTATGTGATGTTGTGTGTGTAAAAGAGACAGTTTGAGAGTATGAGACAGCAGTACTGTAGGATCTGTGGAGGATGCAGATTTAGACGCAGATATGTATAGGCCTATGGAAGCCAATCCTTGCCAAAGAAAATCCATTAATAATGACTTTTTATCTAAAAATTCAGATTTTTTTCAAGTTTATATCTCGAAAATCTGACTCATTACTGTTGCTACGTCTGACAAGCCATGGTGCTCTCACATCACACATCAAGCTCTCACGCAGTGATACATACCTCACATAGCAAAGAGAACAGTGACAGACAGAGCAGGCTACTTTTTGTATGAAACAAGCTATTGTCATTTGTCATTTTTTAAAGTGATTCAAACAATAAATACCATTTTGTTGCTCTTTAATGTGCCATGACAGATCACTGTAGCACCCCTGTTCAAGCCGAACATGAATCAATCATCTCTTCCTCTTTATTAGTTATAGCATGAAATAAACATGAATGGACATCAGAAGGTTTCAAATGTGGAAAGACGTAAATTTTCAAGTACAAGTAAAGAGAATTACTGTGACATAAAAAGTTGCAATTATCTTTTCTAATTTGTATTTATTTGTTTTAATTCTGTTCAATTCTGCTTCCATAGCTATGCTTGCATTCACATTCAGTAAAGAAATGAATGAAAGAACAACCATCAGAGCTCGATTTTTCATGATGTTGATTTTTATCACAGACATACAGAACATAGACTCTTCTGTTTTGCCCCTTAAGCCATGTTTAACCGATTCCTGCTCTCATTAAATATTGAATCAAATAATTTATGATTAATGCCTATGAATATATTTAGGTTTTTAGACACAATTAATATATTTATGAATGTTCTACTTAATATACCTCTCAATGCATCAGTAGTTTCTTAGCACATGTGGTTGCTGAGTGTTTTTAGTGCATTGCTATGTTGTAGCTAAGGTGCTTGTTGCAGTATTTTGGGTGTTGGAAAAATAATATCACACTCATCCTCAGCAAGTTGTATGATTTGTGATTGTTCATGTTCACAGCACAATTATTGTAAGACAGGTTACACTACAAAGTCTAGGGTTAAAGGTGCTCTAAGCGATGCCGAGAGTCGTAATTTCTTGTTGACGTTCAAATTGTTGTCAAACAAAACGGAGGCTAGCTAGACCCTCCCTCCTCCTCATCCGTGCTCTAACCCCCCAAACCCCACCCCCAAATCTTTCTTGTCAGTTATTGGCTGGAACAGTTTGTTATGTTTTGTTTTTCTTGTTGTTTGTGGAGCCTGTGGTGTCTAGAGAGATCCCGTTTTTTTACAGTGTGTTCAGGGTACAAGCAGCTAGCGGAGAGTGAGGAGATGTTTGCTGGATGTGACAAAAAATGTTTTGGCCTAAAAAATGTGTGACATCACTTAGAGCACCTTTAATCCTCTACCCAAATCCTTTACTCTAAGTAAGAGCAGAAGTCCTGATGTTTACTGACATCTATTGCTGTTTTTCCAAGCAGGTCTACACTCACACTTCAAATTCCTAATACCTGATTAGTTGTTTTGTAATGTTAAAGACACAGTGGTCAGTCAGCACAACTGACCCCAGATAAGTGGCTCAGTCATTATAGATGTGCGTCGTCTGTCTGCTTAAGTGTCCCAGTTTGCCCTGGATGGTTGAGACTCTTACCCACCCAGCCACAGCCACAATCCCATAAGCGCTGTCATGCAAAGGAGACTGCTTACTCTCTCTCTCTCTCTCTCTCTCTCTCTCTCTCGGATACCATGGTGCTTATGTCCTCCCTCAGAGCCACACATCTGCTGCCACAGGGCTGCGCTTAACTGGGCAGGTAAAATCCTTATAATTCCCACTCCTGCTCCTTTCTCAACGATGAGGAAATTCCTAATCTAGTTTGCATCCCTGCAGCTGCCACTGTCTGCTGCTCTGTGCATGTGTGGGTGTACGATTGCACATGTGTAATCAGCGTTTCAATATGGAGGAGTGCTGGGTGTATTATTTACAGTCAGGGTGTTTCTGCATCTTGTGTGGAGAATGTGCATGTGTGCATTTGTGGACATGTGCTGTAGTCGTTTTATGTCTGTAATTTAAAATACCCCCACATGTTTGTTTAGCTGTCCATTTTGTAGACTAAAAACAAATAAAACATAGGCACAAGATTTACTTTGAAGCAATTTTTGCTCCAAAATTGCTAGTAAATTTCTTAAATAATTACAAAGAAATTACAAAAAAACATACTGAATTATATGTGACATCGTAAAGTAGAAGGACCGAAATAGTAAGCGGAATAATTAACTCGGAATAACTGACTATATATACATATATATATATATATATATATTACAGTATAGTGTGGTACTATGGTATTATATGTAAGTAACAAATCCTATATATTTATATATGTCTTATTTCAGGCAGGGTTTGATACCCATATTTTGTATTTAAATGTTATATCCATCCATCCATCCAGCCATCCATCCATCCATTGTTCTATCATTCCATCTATCCAGCCAGCCATCCATTCATCAATCTGTCCATCCATCATTCTATTTATCGTTCTACCAATTGTTCCATCCATCCATCATTCCATCATTCTATTGTTCCACCATCCATCAATCCATCATTATATCCTTCTGTCTGTCTCTCTATCATTCTATCGATCATTCTACTATTCCATCCATCCTTCATTCTATTGTTCCATCCATCCATTCATCCGTCTGTCCATCTGTCTATCTATTATTCTATCAATCTTTCTTTTGTTCCATCCATTCATCCATCCATCCATTCATCCATCCATCTATTATTCTATCAGTCATTCTTTTGTTCCATCCATCCATCCGTCTGTCTATCTATTGTTCTACAAATCATTATTTTGTTCCAACCATCCAACCATCCGTCTGTCTATCTATTGTTCTATCAATCATTCCTTATGTTCCATCTATCCATTCATAATTATATCATATATGGTGCATTGCTCTAATTAATAGTAATAGAGATGTGAGTTTCACTTGACTTGTCTGCCAGTAAACACTCAGTGGCTCAAATAGAACGATCCTGCTCTCCCTGCATGGACAGAGGCCTGAGGAGGGGTCAGCGTGGATACCTCTCAAATGCAGAACAGGCCATTCGTCAAAACCCTCAGGATTTGTGCTTCATAATAGAGCCAGTCTGCGAGAGAATGAGCGGGATTAACTCAGCCAATGTCGGAGAAAGGATTTTTATGATGTCATCCGTATGAATGAAGCAGTTAGCGGCTTAGCTTCCCTGAGGTGGAGATGATCCAAACAAATGAATGTGAACGTTTTGGCAAGGGAAGACAAGAGGGAGAGGAGATAGAGAAAGTGCACCGTGTGCTTGGCTTTGGTGCTTAAGTGAAAGTGAAGGGTGAACAGCACTGTTTGGGTGCAGAATGTGTCTGGCAGCTGATCAAAGGCCAGATATGGGTATTACTTTCATATTAATTTATGCCTGATAGTGGTTGGCACATGATGTAAGAGGCATGAGTCAAAAGCTAACTGAAAAATCCACCTCACAAAATCTTCCTAGAGGAGTATTTGTATTGCTCAGAGCTTGTTCTTTTACAGTTTGGTAGCCTTCTAGGTTTTGCTAAATGTATGAACTCAATAAAAATATGACATGCAATAGAGTTTAGAGCTAATAAATTAATGTAGCCAACATAGCTCAGATAATTTGGTCTTGGAAGTATCTGATGATACAACCCGAATTCCGGAAAAGTTGGGACGTTTTTTAAATTTAATAAAATGAAAACTAAAGGAATTTCAAATCACATCAGCCAATATTTTATTCACAATATAACATAGATAACGTAGCAAATGTTTAAACTGAGAAATTTTACACTTTTATCCACTTAATTAGCTCATTTAAAATTTAATGCCTGCTACAGGTCTCAAAAAAGTTGGCACAGGGGCAACAAATGGCTAAAAAAGCAAGCAGTTTTGAAAAGATTCAGCTGGGAGAACATCTAGTGATTAATTAAGTTAATTGATATCAGGTCTGTAACATGATTAGCTATAAAAGCTTTGTCTTAGAGAAGCAGAGTCTCTCAGAAGTAAAGATGGGCAGAGGCTCTCCAATCTGTGAAAGACTGCGTAAAAAAATTGTGGAAAACTTTAAAAACAATGTTCCTCAACGTCAAATTGCAAAGGCTTTGCAAATCTCATCATCTACAGTGCATAACATCATCAAAAGATTCAGAGAAACTGGAGAAATCTCTGTGCGTAAGGGACAAGGCCGGAGACCTTTATTGGATGCCCGTGGTCTTCGGGCTCTCAGACGACACTGCATCACTCATCGGCATGATTGTGTCAATGACATTACTAAATGGGCCCAGGAATACTTTCAGAAACCACTGTATACTGCCATCAGCAGATGCCAACTAAAGCTCTATCATGCAAAAAGGAAGCCATATTTGAACATGGTCCAGAAGCGCCGTCGTGTCCTGTTGGCCAAGGCTCATTTAAAATGGACTATTTCAAAGTGGAATAGTGTTTTATGGTCAGACGAGTCCAAATTTGACATTCTTGTTGGAAATCACGGACGCCGTGTCCTCCGGGCTAAAGAGGAGGGAGACCTTCCAGCATGTTATCAGCGTTCAGTTCAAAAGCCAGCATCTCTGATGGTATGGGGGTGCATAAGTGCATACGGTATGGGCAGCTTGCATGTTTTGGAAGGCTCTGTGAATGCTGAAAGGTATATAAAGGTTTTAGAGCAACATATGCTTCCCTCCAAACAACGTCTATTTCAGGGAAGGCCTTGTTTATTTCAGCAGGACAATGCAAAACCACATACTGCAGCTATAACAACAGCATGGCTTCGTCGTAGAAGAGTCCGGGTGCTAACCTGGCCTGCCTGCAGTCCAGATCTTTCACCTAGAGAGAACATTTGGCGCATCATTAAACGAAAAATACGTCAAAGACGCCCACGAACTCTTCAGCAGCTGGAAATCTATATAAGGCAAGAATGGGACCAAATTCCAACAGCAAAACTCCAGCAACTCATAGCCTCAATGCCCAGACGTCTTCAAACTGTTTTGAAAAGAAAAGGAGATGCTACACCATGGTAAACATGCCCCGTCCCAACTATTTTGAGACCTGTAGCAGAAATCCAAATTGAAATGAGCTCATTTTGTGCATAAAAGTGTAAACTTTCTCAGTTTAAACATTTGCTATGTTATCTATGTTCTATTGTGAATAAAATATTGGCTCATGTGATTTGAAAGTCTTTTAGTTTTCATTTTATTAAAATTTAAAAAACGTCCCAACTTTTCCGGAATTCGGGTTGTAGTTCTCTGACATGAGAATGGCAGATTTTGATATTTGCAAATATTTTCTATTGTGAAGGAAATACATGTCTCCATGTATTCTCCCATTGTTATGTAGGGAAACTAATTCTTATTAAATAGATCTCATTTGGGATTTTAGCTCCTACAGAATCAGGAATGATTAAAGTAAACATCTTGTCCCTAGGTCACATGAGTATCTTAAAGATGTGATTGAATTAGAAAATAAGATGTCCTCTGTAGGGATAGGATTTATCTAGAATTGGTAGTTTCACTTTATTTTGTTGGTCATTTTAACACATTCTGTTGACTAAGTAATGTTGCATGTGCACTCTCATTAGAGGGTTAGTAGAGTATTAGTAGACTAGTATGGTTAGGGTTAGAATAAGTTGACATACTTGCAAACAGTCTATTAAAACTCTGATGAGCGATGAGAGAACTGAGAATTTCTAAAACTCCTGCCAGTATGATGATTTTCAGAAACTCTGGTTGCCATGCTGTCATGTAGCCGGTAAGATTTTAGCTTGTGTCATCATAGTGGATGGCAGTAAAAACCAGCAATAACCTTTTTTTTCAGGATTCTGATTGACCAACATGGCTTTACGGTTAGGGTTATATCGCCACCTGTTGGTTTGGCATGCTCTTGACAGTGCTTCATAGCATGTTTGTGCATTTTCATGTGGATGAGATCTGTTAACTAAAACACAAATTCATTCTGGTATAAAAAAATAAAAAAATTAAAAAAATCACTTTATCTTTCCTTCAAAGCATTCCGAGAATTGTCCAGAGCTCAGTTGATGTCCAAAGTGATACTGAAATATCCAAAGGTCAAAGGTGTGTTGGTCAAAGACACCTGCAGGGCCGACAAAATGAAATCATCTACCCTGTTAATTTGCAGGACAGACCTTTTGGATTGGTTTGTGTTTTTTTAGTTGTTCCTAACGTTCTTCTTGTTCTCCCAGCATACTGTATGTAAATCTACCCTCTCCATGCTCTGTATTTTTGGCTCTTGTGTTCTGGATGGAATGCTCAAACGTGCACATCCAGCCCTTGAACGTCCATTGTCACAGTCCCCTAACCAGTTAGAACTATAGTCTCCTTTGTCCTCTCCTCATCACTGCCCCCATAATTAGTTGGGGCATGTGGTTATTTACTCACGTTGGCCCATGCGGAATGCAAGCGATGACTTCAGCTGTTGCGATGGCGGCCAGTCGCTGGCCAACCTTTCCATTCCCTGCTCTCCTTCCCTCTTCATCGTGCCGGGCCATCCCTTGAGAGACAGTTTGGGACATGACCATGCGGCCCTGGACATACCGTCAAACTCAACCCTTGAGAGTCATCCCTGTGTTATTTATAAGAGCCTTCTGTAGTTCTGGTGCATGTGCACTCTTGAACTTCCAATGGACATTGCAGCCTAAGATCTGGCTGGGTGTCGTAATAACTAAAACTCAAATGCCAGCATGCCGGCCTTTCCGTGTGTCACTGTTGGATCTGAATGTTCACGTTTCCAACAAGGGAGAAAGAAAGAAAGAAAGAAAGAAAGATAACTAGCTTTTTAGCTCTAAATTTTGACATTTTCTCATATAAAATGTTTTTAATCATTGGTAACAATGGGCATTTTTAATGTAATACTATTTAATAAAAGTATTTTTTATACTGAAAGCTTTATACTGAAAACCTGCTACATTTTTTTTTTCAAAATCTGTAATATTTATATTTTGTACAAATTTTGTGGATTGATTTGCATTCAATTTTTTTTTATTTATTTATTTTCAAACAATGTAATAATTCTTTCAACACCAATAGCAACTTAAGGCTGCTAAAGAGTTTAGTAACATCTGTAAAGAAAAAGTCAAAGCATGATAGATGTGTATATTTAGAGGTCTGACAACAGCGGAGCTGAGTTTCTCACGTAAGCATCAGATATGATTTATTTTTTCCAGCTGTATGTTCAGAGATGGCTTACAGGCCAGACTTCATTAGAAGATCGTGCCATTGCAAAAATACTAGACTAAAATACTAAAAGCTCATGCATGCCCACCTAAAGCTCACCCTAACGTGAAATTAAAACCCAATGATAATGAGCTTCACCTCTCAAGTCCTCAGCCAACCTTTATATAAGTCTTCACAAACCAGATGACTTGTCAACATCCTGAGGCGCAACACATCGGCTTTCACTCCTATTCTAATACACTAACACACTCAATTTCAGTGATTTCAAAGAAGATCCAGAAAGCAAAAAGACTTTATTGCAAGTCTGTAAACTAAAATAACACCAAGCCAGCACATAATATGCAATAAAGGGTACAATATCACCCCCCAAAAGATGACTTTTTATCTCACAGATCTGACATCTTTCCCCATAATTGCAAGTTTATTTCTCACAATTCTGATAGTTTTTCCTCAAAATTTCAGGTTTATATTTCACAACTTATATCTCACAACTTATATTCATTATTATTATTATTATATTCAACTTATATTGTATATATATATATATATATATATATATATATATATATATATATATATATATATATATATATATATATGTGTGTGTGTGTGTGTGTGTGTGTGTGTATATGTATATTTATGTATATATATATATATATATATATATATATATATATATATATATATATATATATATATATATATATATATATATATATATATATATTTATTTATTTATATATATATATATATATATATATATTTATATATATGTATATACACATATATATACGATATATACATATATACATATATACACACAGACACATATATATATATATATATATATATATATATATTTTTTTTTTTTTCTTATAAAATATATGATAAAATATGTTTTCTAATTATTTTTCAATAAAACAAAAATGATCGACAGCTCTAGATTGACCATGTTTCATAACATTATTTTAAATATTGCTGACATTGATTGTAATGAATATGTGAGAAAGAGTGGATGTGTTTTAGTGTTTGTTTCTAGATCACAGTTCACAGGAGAACAAGTCAGTGAGAAAACACACTCAAACTGTTTGATTTTTCCATCCCGGCTCCTCGACATCTATTCTTTGAGATTTAATCACAGTCTCCCTTTCACCTCTAATTAGTGGGGTTAGGCCTCTTGTCCCTAATGTTCATTCACCCTGAATGCTCTGTTAACATTCATAGGTAAACACTGCAGTATTCTTTACCTGATTTTACACATGCTAGGCTGTTCCAGACCTCTGATATAAGAAGTATTTGAAAGCCAAGATTAATAATCTTGATTATTGTTGTTAACTAACGGTACATTTACAAGACAATAATTGTACTAAAAATGAAAATGTTTACTTTTGCATTTTTGTTTCATGCACATGCAAAAATGTTGTCACCATTTCTACAAATTCACGTTTTTAGAGTTTATATGTAGATGAATAGTATTCTTTTTTTGTTTTTATTTTTGTTTTTAATTACAATTTGAAAACATTTTTGAAAGATGTCAGGCCTCAAAAAAGCTGTTGTCGTGTAAAAACAGCCAAAATGCATTTTTTGTTTTTGTTTTTAGTTTTGCAAACACCCCTTAAAACTAAAATGATTTTTTTAAATACTAAAAAAATTATATTAATAAAATACAATAAAAAAAAAAAACATATTGACAAACTTTAAAAAGCTGCATTATTATTATTATTATTATTATTATTATTATTATTATTATTATTATTGTTTGTTTGTTTGTTTTAAAGGCAACATTTCTTATTTTTACTTATTTACATTTGTTTGTTTGTTTTTTAATAATAATAAAAATGACAAAAAAGTATTACAAAATTATTAAAACTTTAACTAAAATTTAAATGAAAACATAACATAAATGCAAAATAAAATCTTATTTTCATAATAAAAAAAAACACTGACAGTAATATTTAAGCCAATATTATTGTTATGTGTGTTAATAGAAATTATAAGAATTGTATGGATGGTTTGAGATTTGTTTTTATGAGTTATAATAGTCACATTTTACCTGTTTGCCTGTAATATGAAAGGTACACAAAAAAGGTCCAAAAACTTCCACTGGGACGTGTGGCTATTCCATAGCACTAAGATACTAATGTGTACATATTCGGTACTGATAAAGTACGTATCCTTTAGGTACTAACATGCACCGTTTAGAGGTGAATAAGGTACAAAAGTGTCCCTTTAGAAAGAGTACTGCTCCACTGACAGCTTTTGGACCTTTTTTATTTCTCAGAGGGTGTAACACAAGCCATTATTTGTTTAGTTTTAATGGGCCACAGTGCAGGGCGACTAAGGTGGCCAGGTTGCAGGTGGTGCTTGTTTTGATTGACCTGAACATTTTGCAAGGTTGATGTACATGGAAAGGGCTGTGGCCAAGGTGAGAGGCTTGGTGGGTAATGATTGAGCTGGGCATTTGATGGCCCTGGAGTGGAGCAGGTCATCAGTGGAGGGCTGGTGGCAGCAGGTGATTGTGTCTGAGTTTGTGCAGTGGGCAGATGAAGCCAGTCTGTAAGTGATGAGCTGTGAATGGATTCAGTGATGTCACTGTGAAATTGGATCAGTATTGGTGGAAAAGGATCATATTAACTCAGTAGCCACAGGATGGACATCTACAGCAGGGACTGTTTGATTTTAAGAATTACGTCTTTATGGATAAACAGAAATGTAAATAATGTAGCCATGCAAGTATTTGAGACAATAAAAAAAAAAAAAAAAAAAAAAAAAACTAAACAAACACACAAACAAAAGCCTATATAATTTAATTCATTACATGTATATAGCGCTTTGCTAGGCACTCAAAGCTAATCTAGGGATGAATTGGTATTTAAATTGTGACCGATAATTTGATAATAGTTTCATGTTATGGCAGTTAACGGATAAAACAAAATGACAATTCTTTAATAATTTGTCTAAAAAGTAACATTTTATATGAATACACTTTTAATGCTAATTTATTCTATTTTAAGAAACAACTCAACAGGCTTGTTTTTAGTTTGAGTTTTTATTAGATTCATATTTAAAGATAATATATTTAAATATAGATATTTTAAGATGGATATTCATTTTCAGACTTGCAAAAAATTAGGGTCATTTTACATTACATTATATTAATGTCAAGTACATACATCTTTACTGTTGCATAAATTGCTTATATGGTTGTGTATGGATTTTAATTATGTAATGTTATATATATATATATATATATATATATATATATATATATATATATATATATATATATATATATATATATATATAATTGTATTAATAGTAATGCTAATTTATTGAGATTATATTTTAAGAAAATAGGTTTATTTTTAACCCCTTAACTGTCACTCACATTTTTGAACATAGACTTTATAATGCACGATCCAAACTTACATTTTTTTTTTTAAATTCATGAATGAAAACATTTTGTAACATGATATTGATGTAACATTTACATGGATATGCAATGTCTGATTTTAAAATATGCAAAGGATGAATTTTGAGATTTTAAGCTTTCAGTTGATATATAATTTCTGATGATTCCTTAAATGTGATAGAGAAAAAGGTCTTTTTTTGAACAAAGGTCAAAACTCCTGTTATAATGTATATTTTGAGGGTGCACTCTTGTCATAAATAAATCTATTACTTTTCCTACATAATTTTTAACAAAAAACATTTGTAAAATATGCATTTGGGAGTCTTAAACCTTTCCAACGATATATAGTTTGTCAAGATTAGATTAGATTTCATTGTAATATAGTGAAGTAAATGTAAGCGTTCCGTATACGGAACGTAGCATTTGGTTTTTAGTTGTGGTTTATATATTATTTATTTGTATATGTAAATGGATTATATTTTGCAGCGTTATTAAATTATTAGTGCTTTTAAGATTCACTTCCAATCTAAATTCCCTGGAAATGAGCAGGCATACTCAATATTGACCAACACATAAAATATATATATATATATATAAATAATAATAATAATAATAATAAAAAAAAAAATCTTATAGTGGCTGATAGATGACGATATTTATAAGGTGCATTCCTGTCTATAACCAATTCTGCAACCTGTCAGGTGACACCAGGTTTTTTGATGAATTTTAAAATTAAATTGAAATGCTTAATTTACCTAAGAACAGCTATACGGGTCATTTCAGCAAGTTGAGAGGGAACAAAGAACAAAGTACAAAGAACAAAAGTGCCAACTACTCCAGCCCAGTGAGTTCTCACCTTACCGTCCCATTGTGCATTCAAGGGCCATCATTTCATTCGCTCTGTCGATCGACACGCTAATCATTACCCTCGCTCTCAGCCTTTATACACTTTGTGAGGAGATAGATAGCTGACATGAACGTCTGGTGCACACGCCGTCCAAAGGGGTTCAGACATCTTGGGTTTGTGAGCAGCTAATTCCGCTTATACAGATTAGCTCCTGTGGGAGCTGGATATTGATTGAACAACAAAGACAGGACAGAAAGAACACTCCAACATTCAATTATCCACACCAGTAGACATGAAGCCATCTCTCCTCCTCCCGTGTCCGTCTTCCTGGAAGACACTTGATGGGGGAGGAAGAAGGGCAATCTGTCAGAGAATAGCGTGTTTATGTGTGTATATTATTTGGTGGCTAGATCTATATTCATTGTGGTTTAGGAATCCAGTGCGCTTGATTGACAAGGCTAGCATTACCCTGGCAATATATATGCGTATCGATTGAGCCGCTTTCTCGCTCAGTTTCTACTTTGTACATTCTTCTTTTTGATCACACTGTATTTATCAGTGGGACAATATTCATACAATACTACAACCTAGAAATAATTTGCAGGTCTCAGCAGCACGAATTATGTGCCCAGCTACATCTGATTCAAATATTATGCTAATTAACAGTGAGTGTAGTTTCAGACATTACAGTGCTTCACTCGCACTGACTCTTATTCTGCCTGAAAGAATGAAAAGACTGAGCTGAAGCTGGAGCGATTCGACCAATCAGATGAAAGCAGCGTTTCAGCTCCGCCCACAAGTGCGAATGAAATATTGAAGCCATAAACCGAAATGATCAAAACGTACACGGGCCAACTGTCTTGTCCATGTTCTCTCACTTGAATCCTTTTCTTGAGATTTGAGTCTCTGACCTTCTGCAAGCCCCGCCTTGTTCACGCAGTGATTGACGTGGCGGGAGGGGGTGGACACGTGATCGGCTCGGAATGCATTTTCAATATGCACACTGAATTTTGCTACATTAATTGTGGGACATTGAATGAAAATGCAATCGTAAGTGTCTTGACTGTGAGTGTTAATGCATTTAAGAAAAATAGCATTTAAATGACCATTTTGCCACAGTTTTTGCTTGAACATGTTATACATATCTTATCATTTCTGTAATACTTTTTAATTTTAATTTTGCAACTTATAAAGCGTTACAATTAGTATTCATTTTACATATTAAAACTGGTGTATGAAATGGCAAATGAAAATTATGTAATTTAATTTTCATTTTCATTTTGCACCAAACGTTGCACAAATGTATTGGAAAATGTAAATGCAAATACAGAAATGCATTGTCATTTTACATATTGCATTGTCATTTTGAATATTACATCCCAAATTGAATAATGCTACCCATATGCTTCCATATAATAAAACTAACTAAGTTTAAAACGTTTAGAATAATTTTTCCATGTCAGTTCATATTATTTATGAAAAATAATAAATTATAAATAAGAAAAAATTGTTAACAAATAGAACCTCACTGTAAAGTGCTACTGTTCATTATGCAATGGTGCTTAAAGTTCAGCTAATCCTAAAATCCCTCTTTACTGATGATACTCAATGACCCAAAGATGCATTACAGGTGTACACGTACTCTAGAAATCTTTCACATTTCCTTGTCAGAGATAGTTTATTTAAAACTCATGTTTAACTCCTAACCTCAAAATCGTCTAAACTAAATCAAGCTCATTAAGTCCCTTTGTAAAAAAAACAAACAAAAAAAAACAAAAAAAAAACAACCCGGAAATGTCCATAAGACCAACAAGGGACTGGTGCTTTAGTGGGACCTATAAATAAAACAACTAGATTACTTGCGACACAATCGGAGTCTGAAAACATTCTGCCGTACCTCTTGGCCAATCAAAACTCCTTATTTAGGTATAATAAAAAGCACAGTAGACAACATGGCCTAATTTCATCTGATGATATTTAAAAAAAAAAATAATAAAACTGCAATTCCTCCTTGACTAGAAAGCCTTAGAGTGTTTCTTCTATCATCAGCGGGGTTATATAAGGGAAGCTTCATTTGAATAATACCCAAAGCTATTGAGCTTAGCACTGCAATTGTAAAACTGGGATAGCGAAAGTTTCAAATGAAAAGGCTTCTAACATTCCTCAACTGTTGTGGGGCAAATCCCACATCAAACCTGTTTTGGCTTCCACAGAGGAGATTGCACTGGTGCCCATGTCAACATAGATGACTTTCCATGCACCATGGAAAGTATTGTGTCCTGGGGAGCCACTTGCCATAAAGGGGCACAATAACATGCCAGTTAGCCAGAGGCTTACAGAACAAGAGCTTTATCTGCCAAGTGCCATTATACACATTACATCTTCGTCGTTGTGTGTACAGCTCACAGCTTGACTTGATGAATTATACATTAAGTTGCACTAAACAGGGTTAATGTTATAAATAAATAAGAAGCATTATTACATGCTATACTGTATAAATACAACTGCCATGCCAATTATCGCTGAAGTGATTTATGAACTCCTTATGCTAATGATTGAACAGGCAGCACAATGGTAACAATTTACAATAAGCTTCTATATGATAACAGTTGATGCAATAAATTAATTAATGGATTGTTTGTTTGTTTTTTCTTTCTAATAATTAAATTAGGATTAACATACAGGTACACTACTTTTTCAAAAGTTTAGAGACTCACCAAGGCTGCATTTATTTGATAAAAACAAATACAGTAAAATCAGTAAAACGGTGAAATATAATAACAATTTAAAATAACTTTTCTGCTTGATTATATTGTGAAATGCAATTCATTTCATGTGTCGCAAAGGTGAATTTTCAGTATCATTACTCCAGTCTTCAGTGTCACATGATCCTTCAGAAACCATTTTAATATTGTGATTTTCTGCTCAAGAAACTTTTCAGTGTTGAAAGCACTTTTGCTGCTTCATGTTTAATTATTCTTGAACACAAAGTTAAAAGGAACAGCATTTATTTGAAAGAGAAAACTTTGTAACATTATAAATGGCTTTAGTGTCGCCTTAACACATGCAATTTAACTCATGCTTGTTGAAATAAAGTATATATATTTAACTGAGCCCAAACTTTTAATTGTGTATTATTACTATAACTGTCAATGTATATCAACTTATAGGCCAGAGCTGACATAGCAACATTGGTTCAACCAATGGTGAGATTATTGAGGTGGGACTTCTCAGAACAATAACGACATAAGGAAACCAACATGATTAAAACAAAACCCCTATATATATATATATATATATATATATATATATATATATATATATATATATATATATATATATATATATATATATATATATATATATATATATATATATATATATGTATATATATATACAAATTAATAATTGAATAAAACAATAGTATGTTAAGAATTTATCTCTGAAAAATACAGTACAAGCAAACATTAATAAAGGGCAAAGAGAAACACATTACTGACAATAAACAAAAAATGCTTTCAGTATCTGAAAGTTTCCAGACAGGTGCAGTTATGGATTTTTCTGTTTATTACTGTTTGATTATTACTGATGACATCATCTATAATAGGCTGCATTCACATTTCGACATACCAGATGTTTTTTTCCTCTCCTTAAAACATAACCTTTTTATGTTAATGTCTTGTTTGATGGTACTCTGTTTAAGTTTGTGCATAATTGGCAGCAAGCAGAACACAGCTGTCTTTAACGCACACAGTGATGCATAAGAGAATGGATTTTCCTCCCATGCCTATTGATTTCACAGGTACATTTGATGCCGTCATTCGCACAGAAATGACACACTGCAGCTTTAAAGTAATAAACAGTCTCAAATTTATTGTAGCAAGACACCCCAAAGAGGAACAAAGACACTCAAAAGTGGAGCAAATTCACTCTAACCCCTTTGCTAAAAAAATAAATAAAAGTAATATACTGCTAGCTTCCAAAATGACTGCAATAAGACTCAGAGGACGTGGCAAATGGCCGTTTTTGCTGCTATCAGATTGGCCTTGACGCTTCGCCTCTGGGTTTTATTACTGCCGGGGCAGAGCTTTGAAATCAACTGAAGTCCACTTTGGCCAGAGAGAGAGAGCAGATAGTATCAGACCGGGCAGAGCTGGAGGAGGTCAGAGTTGTATTAACCTGGGAAGGGATTAGTCAAAAACCATAGGGGGGATTCACTGCTCGGAGGCCCCTCAAGGCACAAGGTGGCCCGCACACGACTCTCTATATGTGTGTGTGATACTAAGAGTATCTGGACAACTAAAAGAAAGTTGTGTTATGGTGGCCCTTCTGAAGAGTAAACACCTGAGTTGTAGCCAATATGTCTAGCGCTCTTATCAGAGATCTTTCTGTAGGATGTCAGCAAGTTTTCTAAAACACACACACACACAGACAGAGAGAGAGAGAGAGAGAGAGAGGACCTGCTGCTCATCAAGAGGCCAGTAAAGCTTTCTGTGTCTGATCTCTCCCCAGGCAACAGGTCAGCACATCATACAAACTCACATCAGCTCTTTACAGCACAGATCAACAAACTTCATCCCGGCAGCACAGGGAAGTTTTTAAAAGTGTTGACAATAAATGTCAAAACCTCTCTATAGGAAATGTTGTAAAAAGAAATGAGAACTCAATACAATGCAATAAATGATACAAGTATTTATTATAACTTATTTATATTTTATTAACTATTATTATCTGGTTAATGACTGGTTGTTATCATTAACTATAACTAAATAAAAACAACAACAACAACAAATAAACAAACAAATAAAATGTTTGTTATAACTTAAAATAATACACAATAAGGGTAGTAATAGATAAACAACAATAGAAAAACTTTTTTATTAAATAAAAAAAAAAATCAGCTAGTTGCAAAGGCAACATTTCTAATTTTTGTTGAAGTACTAAAATAACAAGAACTAAACAAGCTATACAAATAAAAATAAACGTAATAAACAGAAGAATAATACAGTATTTTTAGACAATCAAAAATATATATAAAAACATGACAGAAACACACAACAAATTTACTTAAACTTTCAAAATAGCAACAACAAAACAGAAAGTTAAAATCATACATTTACTAAAATAACAACTATGCATAAAATTAATAAAAATGGCCAAACAATACATTTTATGTATGCAGGTTTGATGTTTTTATATATAAAAATACATCTTTAGTTTATTTTAAAATATATAAATAAAATTATTAGTGAATAAAAACAGTACAAACATATATTTAATATGTAATTTAAGCACATAAAATTGTTTTATTAAATAATTTATTCACTTACTTGACAACTAAAGCACAGACAAAAACAATGTTAAATGTGAACTAGTAAACTGGAACCAGTTAAAGGTGCAGGTTGTAGGACCTGCCACGAGAGGGCACACTATCAAAGCAATAACAATTGCGTGGTTTGATGATGCTAAGAAGGAGCGTGGTATGATGGGATTTGTTGTCTTCTACCCAACCGCTGATGGCCACCAATCAGATGGAAAGATAAATCATGGATTTAATATGAGTTCAACGATTTGCGCGAGTAGATTACATACAAAGTCAATGCAAAGATGCGATCAGACTATGGATCAGAAGCAATGCCCCGCGTTTGGCGTGTATGACCGATGATACTAATCTTGTTGAACGTTATAATAGAATACGTTTTCTGTAAAGATATGAATCAAAACAACTCACCTGTCGAGTAAAACACAAGCGAGATCGGCATCTCTTTCTAGTTGAAGTTTGTCGCAAAGCTACTTCTTCATTTGACCACAAAACTGTTGTCATGTGGTTTCTACGTCAGTAAAGGTGTAGAAACAAAGGGTAACTAACGTCATTGACAGGCGACTGCACTGCCCCGTGTCACTGTTTAGAATGGGAATTTTTTGTGATCATGATTTACAAGTAGTTGAAAACATTAGAGATATTGGTAGTAATCAGCTGGACAAAATATATATCACTAGCCTAGTGTTTTTTGGATATTTTACTGCAAATATCTTACAAATTGTACCTTTTAAGTGTTAAAGCAATTACTAGTAAGTTCTACTGCTTCTACTTCCTGGATGGCAGTGCTATTTTCTCCTCACTGCCACCCGCTGTTCTGGGGAAAAGTGCAACCGAGAGAAGCTCGCACAAATGTATAAACAGAGCTTGAAGCCCTGCAGAGCACATGCTGTAACCTTTTATTCTGCAGTCTTACGTCTTAACTATAGGTTCAGATGTATCAATGGTTTGAAGAAATAGTATAAATGTGTAAATGTGCTCAGGGATCACTGTAGAGGATGATCACTGTAGCTTTAAAACGTCTGGCTGATTAAATCTGTAGTTGCACTATGGGATTCATGGTCCACCCTTTAGGACATAATAACAAATAGCACTTAAAACGACTGGCATTCATTAATCCTTTTACATTTCTGAACGTATTCAGGATATTTATTTATCTGCCGGGATAGAATATACAGTATATTCACCGACATCGAAAAATAACCACCATGTGTTACATACAATATGCAGTTCTCTGGCTTTACTAGCTGCCCCTGAAAACAATCTTTTTTTTTTAGAAAGATACATCTCTGGTTATAGAGAAGAAAATACTAAGCAATTTGCATTTGACCTAGTTTGACTGTTTTGTTGAGTATATAAATTCACACTCTGTTGTGGTCATTAATATTACATCTTAAGTGCAACACACTTGGCAGTAAAACTTACAAAGAAAACCGAGTCATAAGGGGTCACAGTAAAACACAGATACATGGTGGCACACCATGCTTTGTCATAATGAATATCACATAAACAATCGTAAAGGGATTTTCTGCCACCTAAAACCGAGAAGGATAATTTATTTGCATTTTAGAGATCCTTAAGTACAGACTGCATTGCTATTCACGACAATCAAAAATTACAGTGTGGCTCCATTGACATTCTCTCAGTTCCGCAGGCATAATTGAGAATATTGCAGTACATAAAGCATGTTCTATTTAAGATTATCCACGGCTGACCTTATGAGTATCATTTAACATGTTTATTTTGGGAGCCCAGAGCACATTTTAAAAGTGCTCCAGCACATTTAGAGAAGGTAACTGTCTGAATAAAACACCAGTCATTTTTATTCTGAAGAGTTTGCCTTTGCACAGTTTGCCAACTTTGGTAGTCATATAAAAACAAATAAGACATTAGCAATTAGCGTTGTTCATTAAGGTCGCTACATCTAGCTAAGCTATGTAGCTATATCTAGCTCCATTTCTCAGTAATAAACTGTTAACATTGCTAGTTTTAAAGCAAGTGGATTTTCAGTATAGCAAAAACTCTGGTGAAGTGGATTATTTGCCAACAATACAAATCAATTGAAACAAACTGTATGCATCCCATTGTTTGCCAGCAATGAGAGAAAAAAAATAATAATTATACAAAACAACTCTATATTTTATTTAAATCAGATTATCTTTTGGCAGTAACAAGTAATGCTTTACGTTTTGGCATTTACACATCAATACCAGAGTTATTCCTATTTTGTTAAATTTTTATATCAAAAACCGTTGCTTTCCAAATAACCTTTGTGAAAAAATAAGTACAATTTATCAAACTTAAAAAAAGACTTATTACAGATCTAATACGTTTAAGTGTGAACTGAATGTCATGTTTTCAGACACTTAATTGCATGTTATTAATTCAATTAAAATTTATAGCAGTTTACATTTATATTAAATGCAATTAGTTTAGTATTTTTTAACAACTTAAGTAGGACTTTTACATTTTATATGTAATTTCATAATTACTTCTGTTGTTTTTAAATATGTGTAATTCTGAATTTACGAAAAGCATTCGCAAAAAGTATTCGCAGTAACCCAAGAATTTAAGGTAACTAAATTATACTTCCATGAAATGTCTAGGAATGGACATTTTTATGTCATTTGTTTAAATGTTTATAATTAGACATTTGTATCCATTTGTAATGATTAAGCTACAATATAGTAAATCTAAAATTAATTAACTTAAGTAATATTGAATAAAACACAACAGTTCAAAATAATATATATGGTTATTACAATAAAGTATAAATTATTCAATTAATTTACATGTGATTTAGTGTTGGTCAGCAAAAAAAAAAAAAGAAAAAAAAAAGTAATGAAGGTACTTTTGGCAGGTGGTTATAATGTCATGTGTAACATCCGCCAACACTGCAAGTAATGTAATCCAATATATAGCAATATTGCTTTCAAAGCAATACTTGTACTTAGATCATCACACAAGAATAGCTCATTTCCAGTGTAAAATAAAACCATGCATTTGAAACTTAACCCCCAGTCTCAATATTTCTCTTTAACATATAATGTGTGTGATAGTGATTCATTCATATTATCTACACCAGGGGTTTTCAAACTGTGGGTCGCGACCCACTCGTGGGTCACGGAATGGAACAAGGTGGGTCGCACAAAGTCACTTGGCTGCAGCTAATTTTGCGTTTCAATGACACACAGACACTAACACAGTTCAGTCTAGGGCTGCACGAATGTGACGAGTGGGGCGGGGCCTAGTGCCATGGGAACAGAGCTAGGCCGGTGGAGTGATTGGGAAATGAGCAACACTCACCGGTCTCAAGAACCACGGAGGAGATCGGAAAGATACAAAAGAGGAGCGATGACAGTGAAGGACGAGAGAGGACCAGGCCTGGGTTTTATTTTGTGTTTGTTTTTTATTTGTGCACGGCAGTCATCCGAGAGGGGCTGTCGCGCTGTTTTGTGTTTATTTGGTTATTAAAACTTTGTTTGATTGTCCGCCGGTTCCCACCTCTTTCCACGAAGGAGTCATCGAGGCGGTGGGCTGGAGTGAGTTCGCCCCCCCCCCCCCCGGCAACTCACTCCAGCCCACCACATCGAGCACCCTCGGCGGCAGACTCCTTCGCCCTGCTCGATGGCACTGCGGATTCACCCCAGCGGCGAAGGATCTTCGGCAGCGCGCCCCTCCTTCCTCCCTGGCTTCGGCACCAGTGTAAAACATTAAAATCTTCACAATCACAGGAAGAAGGAGGCGGGAACTGGGAACCCACTCATCACAACGATATAGCCCACCAACATTAATAATGAACTGCAATATCCTTAGTGTGATTTTCAAATTGCAATTAAGTCCGTGTGCGTTGCGTGTTTTGAAGGTCTCAGAGCAATGTCATTAAAAGGTTCAATCGGTCTTTTTTTACCTATTTCACAATTATTTTAATCTCCAAACTGTTTTAGATAGTTCTGCTTTGCTTCTTATGCTTTTCTAAAAAAGTGTTGGATTGTGCTCCGTTCTCGCCGACACACACGGAAGGATCATGAATGCAACAAAACACAGCAGCGCAGATCACACTTCACTGGAGTGAGCCTGCTTCACGTTTTTATGGACACTACATATTTTAACGCCAGTAAACAAAAATTAAAACTTGTAAATTTGTAGTGAAATTTTCAGTTGTACTCTAAAATAAAATGGTTATTTTTCTTAAATACTTAATTTCTGTCATAAAAATTTTAAGTAAGATTAGGTTTAAAGTAATTTCACTCGTTGTTTTTTTTTTTTTTTTAATATTTTGGTGGGTCGTGAAATATATTACACTTGTCTAGGTGGGTCGTGGAATGGAAAAGTTTGGGAACCACTGATCTACACAGCAGCAAGAGCTTAAATATTTCATTGGATTTTAAGGGTTTGACTTATATTATTTATGGAAAAGTGGGTTGTGCATACTCTTGTGTAAAACGTATCGTAAAATAAATATTGCCCCACTGGTATAATGAACATTAAGCTTTAATGGCACCTAGCCATAGTAGAAAACATGTTATAGATACAACTGCCCTTGAACTTTCCTCTGAGAACTGTGACACGTGCTTTCCGTGAAATACAGCACTGTACATTTTCTCAGAGAAGAGTGTATATGTAATATTTATTACAGAGTAGATCAGAATATGTTTGTGCTACACTACAACAAACGGATTAAATATGTATGTGCGTTGCAGCTGAAGTTCCCAAGCAAGGCAATTTAATAAATCTAAATAAATGATAATTCCAGCAGTTACTCAATATTCTCTTCATTTGATTGGGAATATTGAGTGGACCCTACAAAGCGCACTTCTGCTCTACACACACAGAAACCTTGATGTGATGGTCAGAGTAAACGGTAAACTCCTCTTTATGTTCTCTTTTTTATGATTTACTTAAGACTCGTGTTGTTTAGAAGGCCTGGTCAGTCGAGGTTGAAGGGAAAGCCTTTCACAGCCACTCAGAACTTGTTTTTTCATCAATGTCCCTGGACAACAGCAGCATTGTTGATATTTAGTGAAAGTTGTTCACATGGCCTGGAGGGACAAAGCACCTACAGAGACAGGCTTGGTAAAAGCATTATGACAGGTTTTGAAAATCAAGTGAAAATGGTTTCTTGTAATGACCTCTCCTACAGCAGAGAAAAGGATAAAGTGAGACGTCAAGCTAGAGTAAAGCCGGGGCTTTGACATTTGTATGATTTTATATACGCACAACACACACAAATGTTCTAGGTCATTTGTTAAAGGAATAGTTCACTCACAAATGAAAGTCTACTCATCCTCAGCCCATCCAAGATGTAGATGAGTTTGTTTCTTCAATTGATTTGGAGAAATGTAGCATTGCACTTGCTCAAAGTGCTCAAAAACAAATCCTCTGCAGTGAATGGGTGCCGTCAGAATGAGAGTCCAAACAGCTGATAAAAACATCACAATAATCCACAAGTGATCCAAACCACTCCAGTCCATCAGTTAGCATCTCGTGAAGTCAAAAGCTGCATGTTTGTAAGAAGCAAATCATTGTTAGACAATTTTGACTTTAAAAAGTTTCTTCTGGTCAAAATATGAGATCATAATCCGTAATAACATATAAAAAAAATCCTCTCTAAGATCAAAATTCACCCACATATTTGTTTAGAGCTTTTTTAGACTGTTATCACTTGTGCTTGATATTTCTTTCCTGATCCACATTTGAAGAAAGCAATATTAGAGGACTTTGTTTCTTACAAACATGCAGCTTTGCTTCACAAGATGTTAATTGATGGACTGGAGTGGTTTGGATTACTTGAGGATTATTGTGATGTTTTCATCAGCTGTTTGGAATCTCATACAAAATTTTCAGCAAATTTTATTTATTTATTTATATTTCATCATATATTCCTTTAAAATTAGTTAATGGTTTAAAAGTGCTTTTGTTTACCCACTACCCTTTTGGATGTTTGACTGCCTGGATTTGTCAAGTTGATGCATTTGAATATGTCTAAGAAAGAGGTTTTCAATCAACATTACACTGCAGCTGAATCATTCCAGTCGCTGCTGATGAACAGACTGACGGAGAACAGCAGCTGTGCAGGAACAGCTTTGAAGATCTGCTGTCTGTACTGAAGGTTGCGCAGTTCATTTTTAATAAAAATGGTCTGATGTGTGCCAATCAAAGGCCCAGAGAGCCACTGTTAGCACTTGATTTAACGCTGACCGCACAGATATCCATCAGGTGGATCCCACACAATGTGGCGAAGTGCTCTGTTTGTGTGCGTGTGTGTGTGTTTCTGTCTCTAAAATAGTTCTCTAGATCATTTCTGCTGCCACAGTGCGCTGGAGAAATTGAGGGAATAAGGACCTGTGTTTGAGAAATGCTCACCTTATGTAGCCCGGAAGGAGACAGATTCACTAGGAGCCATAGCACATTTACCAGCTCTGTTTAGTTTATTATCAATGTGTGTGTGTCTGTGTGTGTGTGTGTGTGTAGATGCCACTCATGGTGTTCAGTCTCACTAGGCGGTCCTCAACACTATCTGAATTTCATCATACGTATTAAAGTTGGGCATCTTTTCTCTTCCAGACATACGGGAGCCAGTAGACACTTTGGAAGTAAACAGCAAAGACCACATACGTTTATTTTCTTAGCTGCCCCTGGAAGAGCACAACACGCCATCGTTCACTGTCACCTCCGAGGGAGACGTGTTTACTGTTTACAGCATCTTTGATATGAGTCACACTCTTCTGTAAGGCCTGTTGTTGTCTCATCTACTAATTGCATCTTTTCTCACTGCGCACACATGTGCATACTAATGCACACATGCACCGGTGGCACACAGTGGACTTCTGAAATGAGGAGAAGTCGCTTTCTTTGTTTTCTCATGTAAATTACATTGTTGTTATTGTCAACATTAACTGATACTATCAAAACATGTTTTGTTCATTTAAATAAAATAACAGAGAATATAAAAATTATAGGTAAATAACTAAAAAAATAAAAATAAATTAATAAACTAGTATAAACTGCCTGAAATAAATAATCTAGTAAAATGACCAAAACTAAACAAAAATAAATTGTTGTTAATAACAGTGATATTTTAATATTATTTATAATTTATGTTATAGTCTAAAATGTAATGTTATATTTTCATATTTATTATATTTTTGTGTGTGTGTGTGTGTGTATTAGCAAATCATCACCAAAGGCTTCACAATTTAATGTCTCATTGTTTTTTTTTTTTGTTTTTTTTTTTGTTTTTTTTTTTGTTTTTTTGCATTATTGACTGTGTTCTAATTCAACCTAGTTGAGTATGCACATATAACTGGTGCACGCACAAACAGACACACACACACACAAAATTGCAGTCCCCTTTAGGCTTCATTTAGGTCATCTGGGATATTATGCAGTCTGTAAATTCTGCCATGTCACGCAAAGCCTTATCTCTCTCTCTCTCTTTCTCTCTCTCTGTATTTCTCTCTTTTCTCATTTACTTTCTTCTTCCTTCTTTCAAACTGAGGTGACACCAAGAATATGTAACTTACAGATATAACACCTCAGCACTGGCCTTCATCTTTATCATTCCCTTCTCCATCCTGTCAGTATGTGAATAGAGGGAAGAAACAGATGAATAAAAGAGCAAAGAGGCATAACGTTACTGTCACGCTGCTTTGAAAGCTCAGGTGTGAGCGTGTCATCCTCGACTGTAATGCAAAGGGACCACTTCCTCGTGTATAATGGATTGTTTGTTAGATTAGCAAAGTTTTTTTTTTTTTTTTTGAAGATTCACAAGTGGGATTGATTTGAGCGTGAATGGCATTCTGGTATTGTGAGTTCATGAATATCTATTAGTATGTTTGCATATGGTGAATCAGACAGTGAAGAGTTGGGCATACAGTATGTGTGTGTTTGACGGTTTTTGCTAAAATAAATAAATACAAAAAAAAAATTTTTCAGTTTCTAAGCTAAAAGCAATGTAAACAAATTGTAAAATTAAAAAAAATATATCTGGATATTTTATAACTAATAAAATTTTTTGAAAATATTTTCTCTAAACCATCATTTTTTTTTTTCAAGTTTTACATTTTAATATATTTTCAGTTTGCATTTTAATTTCATTTTTAGTTTTCTTTTTTTAAGTATATATATATATATATATATATATATATATATATATATATATATATATATATGATATTTCAATTCTAATGTTAGTTTTTAAACCATATTTTTTCATCTTATATTTATATTTATTCTAATAGGTTTTTTAATGTGGATGATTTTTTTTTTTTTTTTTTTTTTTTTACATTTAATATGTTATATTTTAAAGTGTTTTATGGTACTAACCTGTAATTATGGACTTATAATATTTTTATTTTTTTTACCTGAAAATGGAATTTCCAATTTAAACTGCCATACATCTTAAATGCTTTGGCAAACAGACCAAAGAGTTTCTTTATTTTCAATAATTTTGCTTCCAATGCACTAACTTTTGACTGTTAGGAGTACAAGTGTGGCATTTGTGTGTGTGTGTGTGAGCGAGAGAGAGAGAGAGAGAGAGAGAGAGAGAGAGAGAGAGAGAGAGAGAGAGAGAGAGAGAGAGAGAGAGAAAGAGAGAGAGAGAGAAAGAGAGAGAGAGAGACTTTTGACTTTTAAAACACCTTTTTATTTGACATTGTAACATTAAACAAAAAAGGTGTTTAATATAACTTTACACCTTTCCCATTACTACCACGGGAAAAGTAACTCTCCATCCTCCATCAAAGAAAACAAATCTGTGCTTAAGCACCACTTCATTCCAAAACTTAACATATCATCATTCATTTTATAATATTCATATTCTAATTTAATTCTAGATTTAACCAAAGCTTTAAACAAGGCTAATATATTAACAGTTCTTCCTTCATTTTCAATTTTATATGCCTTCAAAATAGATAGTTTTGCTTGACCAATCAAAAAATTTGAGAGAGTACAATTTTCTCTTTGAGAACGTGAATATTTACACCCAAAAATAAATAGTGTTTTTGAAAAAACCCAACCAAGACTTGATAACATACCCTCTAAAAAACTAAAGAGAGCACACAGTCTTTGACATTCGCAAAAAGTATGAAACAGTTTCTAATACATTGCAAAAACTACAAACTGGTAATATTTCAGGATTACATTTAAACAGAAAGGTTTTTGTTGGCATTGCACAGTGCAAAATACGCCACTGAAGGTCTCCTGAGCGCTTCGGTAAAGGACTTTTATAAAACAACCGCCAAGAAGGTGACTGTTCTTGAGATACAGATAAGAAACTTCTCCATTTTGTATCTTTCTTCTCTATTAGTTGTTTAGAAAATGTAATTTTAACACATACAATATACAATTGTTTTTTATTTATTTCCAGAAATGATTCGTGTTCTAGCTCTCGAAAGAAAAGGAGACGTCTTTCTTCTTTAATCTTGATAATTATGTGGAGTAATAAACACCTCAGGAAAGAGGCATTGCTTTAACCCAGTAGACAAAAACCTCTCAATAAACTGTCTAAGTAACACTGGAAAGGATTCTTTCAGCTTGTTTAAGATGTTTCCAACAATTCTCTCAGATTTTCCCCCAACTTGTCTACAAATTTCTTGTACTGAATTCCATTTTCTTTCTTCTAAATAAATTAAATCTTCTACTTTTGAAATACCTGCTGAAACAAAATGCTTAATTTCGGTATCTGACATATATTTTTGGCAAAACCATGAATTATAAAAAAGTGGTTCGTCAAGGCCATAATGCTCTTCTCTGTCTGTTTTAAATTGATTCCAGACACTTAAAACATTCTTATAGAGACTAGTAAAAGATACATTTTTAAGCATTTCATTTGACATCAGAAATAACTGTCTGTCAAGTCCTCTTCCACCAGTGTTCCGTAAAATGGCTAAACTGAACATAATCCATGGCTGAGGGTTTCGATCATAAAGCAGTCTTTGAGCTATCTGTAATCTCATTGCCTTAACTTTTGAGACTAGATGGATAAGGCTTTGACCACCCTCAAATACTGGCAAACACAAGACTCCTGAATTCAGCCAGTGATATCCTCCCCAAAAGAAATCCACAAAGTGTTTCTGGAGTAGTTGTAAAAGGTCTGTTGGAGGGTCTAAAACAGACAGACGATGCAACAACATCGAAGCAGCCAAATTATTAATAACTAATACCCTTCCTCTATAGGACAGCTGAGGTTGAATCCACTTCCATTTCTGAAGTTTCCCCAACACTTTTTCTGCTATTCCATCCCAGTTCTTTTACATGTATTGATCAGTACCAAAGAAGACTCCAAGAATTTTAAAACCATCTGTTTTCCACTGACACATTTGAGGAAGATGAGGTGGACTTTCTTCTTGCCAATGGCCCAGAAGTAGTGCATTGGTTTTTATTCCAGTTCACCTGTGCTGAAGATGCTTTCTGATACAGGTCAAGACTCATGTTCAAGTGCTCAATATCTTCTTGAGATCATATTATCACGGTGATGTCATCTGCGTAAGCTGTAAGGCTTACGTTAGTTACTTCTGAGATATCAGGATTAAGAACTGAAATGCCATGTAGATTTTTCCTCAAAAGTCTCAGCAAGGGCTCTATGGACAAGGTATATAAAAGTCCAGAAAGGCTGCAGCCTTGTCTAACACCTCTGCACACTGGAAAAGTTCTTGTTAAAACTCTGAACATACTGTATACATCAGTGTATAGTAGCTGAAATTGTGAAATGAATTTATCTCCGAACCCAAAGGCAGTCAGAGTTTTAAAGAGGTAGTGATGGTCGACTCTGTCGAATGCCTTCTCCTGGTCAAGTGACAGAAGTCCAACATCAAGCTTGTGTATGTCAGTTAACTGTAGTAGATCACGCACCAGAAACAAGTTATCAAAGATGGAGCGTTTCGGAACACAGTATGATTGATCTTCATGGACTATGGAAGCCAAGCATTCTTTCAGCCGATTCGTCAATGCCTTGGAGAGTATCTTGTAGTCTGTGTTTAAAATTGAAATGGGGCGCCAGTTTTTTAAGGACCTTAAGTCACCTTTTTTAGGTAATAGAGTTATTACGGCTCTTCTGCAACTAAGAGGTAAAACTTTACATTTGTCACTTTCAGTAAAAACAGAATGTAAATCTGGTCCAATAAGTGACCAAAAAACTCTGTAAAATTCAGATGTTAGACCGTCCAACCCTGGGGATCATCCAGCAGATTGTTGTTCACAAGCTGTACTTAGTTCTTCAAATGACAGTGAATGTTCTATTTCTTTCTTGTTATCGTCACTTATTTTAGGGACATCATTAAGAATACGTTCCACAGCTTTAGGATCACAAGACTGAGCACTGTAAAGATTTTCGTAGAATGACAAGGCTTGTAAGATAATCTCCTTTTTATCTGTTGTCTCTCTCCCATCGGGTAGTTTAAGATGATCAATTGATTTTCTCTCTCGACATTTCCTTTCCAAGGCAAAAAAGAATTTTGAGGAAGTGTCCATGTTGTGAAGTTGAGCGATTCTTGCTCGAACTATTGCTCCTTGGTCTCTTTCTTCATACAGATTTTTTCAAATAAATTTATTCTGTTCAAGCAGATCTTCACTTTTCCCATCTTCTCCACTTATGGAGCTACTTAGCTTTAAAATGTCATCTTCCAAAAGTTTGATCTTCTTTTTAGTTTCATTCGTATTATTTTGTGTATACTGTTGGCAGAAAGACTTCATCTGGATTTTTCCAATGTCCCACCATTGGCTAAAGGATTTAAACTGTGCTATTCTCTCTCTCCAAGCTCTCCAGAAAAGAGTAAAAGAGTGCACGAAAGAGTGATCTTTTAACAATCTATTGTTAAAGTGCCAGTAAGATTTATTATGAGTATTCAATGTTGTGACCGTGACAGATATGTAGTGATGATCAGATAGGGGTGTGGGACTAATACTACTGTTAAGAAAATACTGTCTTTTAGATTTTTGAACATAGATTCTATCTAACCTGGCTCCAGATATAATTTTTGAACCCATCTTTAACCATGTATATAGTTTTTCTTTAGGAAACGATTCTCTCCACACATCAACAAGTGCATGATATTTTAAAACATTTCTTAGTGCTTCTGATGATTTTGGGTGAGGCTCATCGTGATTCCTATCACCTGTATGATTAACAGTGCAATTAAAATCTCCGGCTACAACGATTACTCTTTCTTGGGGAATTCCTTTAATCACTTCTTGTAATTTTCTAAAGCATTCAATTCTGTCAGATCCAACATTAGGGACGTAAACATTAATAAAAGAAAAGGTAAACCTTGCAAAATAATATCTACTTGTTGCATTCTACCAGGTATAATATCTATCATACTGAAATCCTGTCCTTGGAGTTTAGCAGATATCAGAATAGCAACACCAGCACTGACATTTGACCCATGGCTGAGAAAAACTTGCCCTTTCCACTCACTAAGCCATTCTGGCTGGTTATATTTATCAGTGTGAGTTTCCTGTAAAAAAATTACACCTGTCTTCTTTAAAGATAAAAAATTAAAAAGAGCAAATCTTTTCCTTACACTACGGCATCCATTAACATTTAAAGAACCAATGCTCAAGGATGCCATAATTATTAACAGGGAAATATTAATGCAGCTGAGTACCATTATTGCAAGCTTCATCCTAACCTGTTACACTTTTTTATTGCTACGTTGGACCATCTTTTTCACTTTAGTCATTATTTTCTTAAGACGATATCGTTTTTGTCTATTGAATTCTTCAAGAGTTGCATTTGTCATTACATATCTGGAAGAAGCAAGAAAGCTTTTCAAATCTGGAAAAAACATTTCCATCTGGGGATTCCTGGTACCTTTAGTTTTATCAAGGAAGATACTAATTTGTTTTACAGAATATAGTCTGGAGTTTGTATCACTCGTTTCTAAAGACCCTGCTTGTGAACCGGTTTCTTCCATGTCAAAAAAACTTCCTTCATTTTCACTTCCATCATCTGAATCATCATCTTACAGAATATTATCTGTACTTACATTTGACCACTTACTACATTTCCCTTCTTCAGATTCATTTTCCTTTGTCACAACACTTTGTTCTTCTGTGTCTTTTTGCGGTAAACTCATATTTTCCTTGATGAAAAACCGTTTCGCGACGCAGAGGATTTTTTTTTTTATCTGCTCGTGGTGCCGCCCCCAATGTGTCATGAAAAAATGACGCCCCGGGCGGCTGCCCGGTTCGCCCGTGCCTAAAACCGCTACTGTTCCTTACTTTAAGACTGAGAACATGCGTTTTCTGACTGACTTACATCAGAAATCTCAGCTCTCTGTTCTGGTTGTTTGCCATCGTGTGTATTTTCCTCTCGGTTTTGAGGCTCTGAGTTTGTCTCTTCACGCACATTAGAGCTGTTCTCTCCTGCACTGTTAACAGATCTGGGGCCGTCTGCCGAACATGACCATGGTCACCGCAAACATAACAGCGCATCTGTTCTGTGCTGATAAAGATTGTGTAATCTTTCCTTCGATTGATATCTTTATCGCTACTTCAAGCGGGTCATATTGTGCGTTCGGTATTATATACGTGAATCGTCGGAAGGACATAATGTGCTTTATGTCAGGATTTTTTAGTCCTAAAGGAATCATCCTGATCGGCGCAGTTACTTTACCGTAACGCTGAAGTATTCCTTTCAAAGTTTCATCTTTTATGAATGGCGGTACATTGGAAAGAACTACTTTTTTGGAGGGACTAGATAGCGGCAGTAATTGTAAAAACATATTGTTTACCTGAAGCCCTGTCTCGATTAATTCATCAACCATCTCAACTTCAGTAAGAAAAACAACAAGTGCTTTGTTCATCCTGGCAGCTGACTCAATATTTAAACCACCAACCTTCTGACTGATGGCTAGCAGAACGTCTTCAATGTTCATGTTCTCCTGCGGCATACACTTGAATCCGTGTTTGAGAGTTAGACGCGAAAAAGCGTCGTTCGGCTCCATTATTACTCGCAACCCTGCGCTATGCGCAGTCTGCGGGCAAATACTTTAATAATCCTTACGTTCAATTTATGAATGACTATAAACAATGAAAGTTGAAAAAGAAAAACAGAAAAGTTTTCGCACGCGTGCTCAAGCACCTGCAATCTTCCCGCTACCCACAATCCCTTGAGAGAGCGAGAGAGAGAGAGAGAGAGGGAGGGAGCACCGGAGGGTAACATGTACATGTTTGCTTATTGTGAATGGAGACAGAACATGTGTGTGCATTTGATGTTTGTGCTTGCATGCACACTGGTAAACTGGCACATGATCCACATGATAATTAAAAAGAAGCAAGCAGCATATTTTGAATCTTGCATTTTTGTCCATCAAAACTCAAATGCAAACAACTACAATGTCACTCACCCAAAGTCAATGGGTTGAACAGAGTAAATTTCTGAAGTCAGAGCACTGAGAAGTCTTACCCATAGGGCAAATAGTCGCAGGCTGCACTGGCCAAATAGCCGATTACTAATGCATATGCGCGAGAACTAACAACTGATAGAGCAAACCCACAATATACAGAGCGGAACGGCTCTCTTTAAACAGACCCTGATCTTGACATGATCTCTTAGTTTACCATCTTTTTCTTCTTTTCCAAATGCAAATCTAACTTAATTGTAAATGACCACTAAACCATGGGGCTTGCAAGGTTGCAACCTTTAGACCTGTCAACACAGTAAGCCACTCTCTGCTAAGTAGCTACTGAGAATCCTGGAGAAACTCGTCGCTATAAGTGAACTATTTATTTATTTATTTTTTTCTGTTGACATTCTGTTTTTATTCCACTGACATTTTTTTAAGTGTACATACAAACCCGATTCCAAAAAAGTTGGGACACTGTACTAATTGTGAGTAAAAAAGGAATGGAATAATTTACAAATTCGTAAACTTATATTTTATTCACAATATAATATAGATAACATATCAAATGTTGAAAGTGAGACATTTTGAAATGTCATGCCAAATATTGGATAATTTTGGATTTCATGAGAGCTACACATTACAAAAAAGTTGGGACAGGTAGCAATAAGAGGCTGGAAAAATTAAATGTACATATAAGGGACAGCTGGAGGACCATTTTGCAACTTATTAGCTCAATTGGTAACATGATTGGGTATAAAAAGAGCCTCTCAGAGTGGAAGTGTCTCTCAGAAGTCAAGATGGGCAGAGGATCACCAATTCCCCCAATGCTGCTGCGAAGAATAGTGGAGCAATATCAGAAAGGAGTTACAAATACATTTATCAGTTACAAATACATTTGAATTGAACACATTTAACTTTAATAGTGGGTAGGTAACTGAATACAAAATGTATATATTTTGCAGAAATATAAATGCATAAAAGATATTTGCAACAACGTATTGTGTCTAGAAACTTTCTTTTATTGTCTCTTGTTCTCACACTGATAAATAGTCTTTAAAGATACAAATATAAAGCTGTCTTTATATGTTAAGAAGGGAGTCTCTTACAGGAGGGTCGTGTCTTCAAAACCTCTAAAAATCCATGGGTTCTTTAGAGATTTATACACTTCTTGATATTATATTATAAGCCCTCCAGATCAGTCTATTGGCCACAGTACACAGTACTCACAGTACCAGTGAGTAAATAGAAACTAAAATAAAATAAAATGCAGTATATTTCGTAGAAATGTTCCCAAATGGCATCAGGCCATAAAACACTTTCTGTTTCTAATTGGACCCTTTATTAAGAGTGAATTCTCAATCAATCACTTCATCCCAGAACAGTAAAGACCCTGGTTAATAGCGAACTAGAGACTGTGACAAACCAAGCAAGGTCCATTAATCATGGTTGTAAAAAAGCTATTGGGTTAATGTCAGGCCAAGGCTTTTTTTTCGCCCGTACTCACCTGCTTCATCCAACATTATGAGCAAAGTGCATTTTGAGTGCAAGGCCAAGTAGACTATCATCCCGGAGCTTTCCACTGGAGGCATCTAGGCACTTGAGCTTGATACCATGCATCCACGCCAGACCGGCATTTCAGCCCAATGCACCATGGGAAATCACTGTGCATTTGAGTGAGAGTTTTATGCACATGTAAGGGATTTTAAGTAGAAGGATGCAGAAAGTTACGAGTGCATTTTACATTTGCGTACAGGTGTACAGGTCAGGGAGTGCATGCATCTGTTTCTTCCCATGTTTGTGTGCTTTTTCAAGTGCATATAAGTATTTCATAATTGCTTGGTGCTTATTTAAAGTATGCATGCCCCACTTTCCGTTGCTCTCACGCTCTGCTTTTAAATTGCGGCTGGCACCGAGCATCTTCATGCAATGTGCCATCGCTCATGTTCTCGTCCTTCTACTTTACTCCCTTGGTGAAATGATGGTTTCTCTCTCACTTTACCTCCTCCTTGCTCTTCTTGTTTTCTCTTGCTAGCTGCTGCGATGCAGCATAACAATAACAAGCTGGAGTCTGTCTGTCTGAAACTAATGCTTGTAAACACAGGTTTTTGTGCTTCTCCTTGGAGACGCATCTTAAGCATCCTCTAAAGAACCTTCTTCTCTGCACATAATCTGAAAACACACTCACATAAACACATTGCAGCCTTTGGCCATTTTATTTTAAGTGTGATGATGACTGAAAAAAAAAAAAAAGATAATGGTACACTGATAGAGTAAAATGATGAAATTAATTGCAATCAATATTTATTCCAAATATGTTAACTTTTTTTTGCCTTGTGTTACTCTATTTAAACTTGCAATATTAAATTATTTATTGGCATCACTGGTTTGCATGCTTAGTATATGAGTTATACAAACTTCTGTTATAAGTACTGAACTTCGTCTGGAACTTCAGTGCATAGCTCAGCCCACATCTGTCACTTTTCCATGTGGTCATATGATGTATGCCTATTGGGCCATAACTTAAGCGATGATATATCAAAGAGAAAGCCACAATTAGGAGGGTTGAACTAAATTTAGAAATGAAGAACTGACTCCCTTTCAATTTCTGAGTGTTAGTATTTTTTATTTTACATTATTACAAAGTGCACTTGTTTAAAAAGTGTACTTTAAGTGCAACCATGAAAGTGTACTCTAACTTATATCATTAATATTATATTATTTTCTTCTTTTGTCCTTTTTTTTTTTTTTTTTTTTTTTTTTTTTTTGCAGTTAAGCACACTTATTTTTCACAATGTTTGAACTGGAATGAGAGGAATTTATGAATGTCTTTCAAGTAAATGATTCAGTAAAACTTTAGATTAGGGAATATATATTTCCTATATCCTTTTTCCATCAATTCAAATTTTGTTATTGAATAGGAATTTAAAATGCACTCTCAATGATGAATGGCACATCACTCTGGAATTCAGAGACCAGAATATCATAGATATTTAGGTGTACTGTAGGCTCATAGCAACCATTCAAAATACTCTAGCAACCCCTTACCAAGTGCATACCGACCTGCTCAAAACATCTCGATAAACCTTGGTAACCACCCATGACATTTTAGTATGTTAAAAATGTAGTTGTACTGTACTGTAATACACATATTTTTCATCATGGCCTACATTACAGTATGTCATGTTCTTCCTAAGTGTCCTCAGTTTGACTCGTTTAAACTGGTAAGAAGGATACACCTGCATAGAGTCAGTCCAGGGAAGAAAACAACAAAGTTAAGTTTATCATTTTCTGTGACTTTCACTTTGCCCTGCATTGTGTATGACGTACACACACACGTGAATGCACAGTTTGTACGCTATTACTTTGAAAACTACTAATAATCATTAAGCAAACATTTAGAATTGTGGGTCACATGAGTTAAGGTCATTCATGAGTTAAGATCGATTCACACATTTATGCCAAAGGCATCACTACATGCTCTCTTTTACACGCACACACATTTCCATACGCATGCTTACTCAAACAATCACAAATTTAATCAGTAAGCAAATATTTAGGATCCTCTGATCTTGTTTGAAAGGAACTGTGGATCTCTTCTGTCTATCTATCTGTCAGTCTCGGTTTGTCCCACATGTATCCTTTCTATAGACGTGCTGACATGGTATCTGAGCTAAAGTTATATGCCTAGTACTAGTCTTGTTGAGGCTATCAGGATCCCTCACACTGGCTCTTTAAGTGAGCCAAAGTTCAGCTGAAGGACAAAAACTTTGACTTGCAGTGGCAGTCATGTGGCCAGGCAGCCTCCTCATGCAGCTCCGCTTTGGGCCCCTTATCTGATTCCACTCTGCCAAAGCTGCTGTTGACAGCACAGTGCCGGTTTGAAGAACAGCACGTCCATTCTTTGTAACGCCCCCTAATCAGAGAGCCAGAGAGAGAGAGACTGCAGAGCTTTATTTTATAATATTCTTCATGTATTTGCAAAGTAAAGACCTTCCTCTGCTGCCTTCCACTGAGAATATCAAGCACTGCTTGAGAAGGGCTGTGGGCCGCCTTCACAACTTCAGAGTTAAACAAAAAACCCAATCAAAATAGCTAGCTGGAGGGCAACAGAGAGAGAGAAAAAAAAAGCCCACCACAATAATCACAAACAATTCACACTAGAGACAAATGGAAAGAGTGCAAGAAAGGGACAGAGATACACAAACCAAATCAAACATCAGCACATCAAAAGGCTGTATAAAGATTCACATTCATACAAGCCATGAATAATAATCGGACTGTACATTGATAATCAGTGATAAAACAGACTAGTGAAGATTTTATACAAATATAATTGTAGTGATTTTAATAAAACATACTGTTGATATGTATGATGAAAATAACAATGTTTAATATAGTGAAAAGAGCAAGAGATTGCATTCATACAAATCACTCTCCATTTGACTTTATATTGATGAAGGGTTTTATTTCATTAATCATAGCTAAGAGAATTGATATTGTTGACATTTGTGACCCTGGACCACAAAACCAGTCTTAAAGGGTTACTCCACAGCCGTGCCAAAAGTTTGCAGTGTTTTCTTTCAAATCAAAATGTAAATATATGTAATAAAAAGTATCCTTGTGGTGCCGCTGATACAGAAGATTGTACGCTGCCTGCTTTCAGCTCATAATCTCCAAAATGGCACTACAGTGATATGGAGAGAAACAGAGGAGACAAAAAGTCGTTATTTTTGTTTTCTTTGTGTACAAAAAGTATTCTTGGCACTTCAAATTGTTACGGTGGAACCACTGATGGCAGATGGACGACATCTTTCATACTTTTCTGGACTTTTACAGTGTAACTTGGCAGTCTATGGGACAGTCTCAAGCCTCCCGGTTTTCATCCAAAATATCTTTATTGTGTTCCGAAGACAAACTAAGCTTTAGGAAAGACATGGGGGTAAGTGATTAATGACAAAATTTTCATTTTGGGGTGGAGTATCCTTTTGTTCACAATAACTTCAATAACATGCATTTAGAAAAAAAAAAAAAAAAAAAATATATATATATATATATATATATATATATTCCATTCCACTCTGACTTCAAATGATACAAACTGAAGAATGTAACAAGACAAATACTCCAAATAACCCTCGCAAACATTCAAAAATACACACCCTCAAACTCAATTACTCAGATACTTAAATAATCACACAAACACACTCGTTTCAGTACACACTCCGACGGCTGATGGTCCTGAAACAGACATAATGTTCCTCGAAACATTTACCCCCCCGGCTCCCTTTTCGCTATTTAAAACAAAAAAGCCTGGCTCCGTGCTGGTGCCGCAGCAGGCAGATTACGCACACAAAGGTTTGAATTGTTAATCTGGCAAGCAGTGTTAGTGTGTAGTGGGGGGAAATATCGCATGAGCTCCGCAATAGAGCTTATGTTCTCTCAATGGGAAGTCAGCAGTCTCCAACTGCGTCCTCTGAGTCACCAATGCCAGTGCAGGGCCAATAATGCTGAAGTCTGTGTTGTACCTAGAGCACATTACGCCACGACACACTCCCTCTGAACAGCTTCTGAGAGTCACAGTGGAAAAATGTATGTGAGGGACGGGCATTTGCGTAGTTGTTGCTGAAGGGAGAGAGGTTATGCTTTATGTAATTATCTATAGAGCTATACGTTTAGCTATGTAAAGGTAAGAGAAAAGGAAATGTTTGATAAGAATGTGAAGATCTCATAGTATTGCTATTATCAATCAATTAGGTTGATAAAAAGTGATTGGAAAGGGAGAATTTAACTCACTGCCATGATTTTTGCTTCAAGCTCAATGTGTTAACAAACATTTAAAGGGATAGTTCTCCCAAAAATGAAAATTATGTCATAAATATAAATGACTCTCATGTCGTTCCAAAACCGTAAGACCTCCGTTCATCTTCGGAACACAGTTTAAGATATTTTAGATTTAGTCCAAGAGCTTTCTTTCCCTCCATTGAAAATGTATGTACGGTATACTGTCCATGTCCAGAAAGGAAATAAAAACATCATCAAAGTAGTCCATGTGACATCAGAGGGTCAGTTAGAATTTGTTGAAGCATCGAAAATACATTCTGGTCCAAAAATAGCAAAAACTACGACTTTATTCAGCATTGTCTTCTCTTCCGGGTCTGTTGTGAGCGCGTTCAAGTTTAGTGAAATCCGGTTCGCGAACGAATCATTCAATTTAACCGGATCTTCTTGAACCAGTTCACCGAACTGGAACTGAATCATTTGAAATGGTTTGCGTCTCCAATAAACATTAATCCACAAATGCCTTAAGCTGTTAACTTTTTTAATGTGGCTGACACTCCCTCTGAGTTAAAACAAACCAATATCCCAGAGTAATTCATTTACTCAGACAATACACTGACTGAACTGCTTTGAAGAGAGAACTGAAGATAAACACCGAGCCGAGCCAGATAACGAACGAGCGACTGACTCGTTCTCTGTCGGACGCATCCGATACGAGAACCGAGGAGCTGATGATACTGCGCATGTGTGATTCAGCGTGAAACAGACCGACACACAGAGCATCTGAACCGAACTGGTTCTTTTTGGTGATTGATTCTGAACTGATTCTGTGCTAATGTTATGAGCGCGGGTAAACCGAAGGCTTGAATGAAGGGCAATCATTGCCAATGACGTCATTACGTCGAGCGCAAAAAAAAACGGTGAACTGTTTTCTTCAACTGGTTTATTGAATCCAACTGTCCGAAAGAACCAAACTTCCCATCACTACTGGTGATCCGAAAACCGATGTAACCGGTTCTCTCTTCACAGCAGTTCAGTCAGTGTACTGTTTGAGTACATGAATTACTCCTGGTTGGTTTTAACTCAGAGAGAGTGTCAGCCACATTAAAAAAGTTAACAATTTAAGTCATTTGTGGATTAATGCTTACTGGAGACGCGAACCGTTTCAAACGATTCAGTTCAATTTGGTGAACTAGTTCAAGAAGAACCGGTTAAATCAAATGATTCGTTCGCGAACCGGATATCACTACACTTGAACGTGCTCACAAGAGACCCGGAAGAGAAAACAATGCTGAATAAAGTTGTAGTTTTTGTTATTTTTGGACCAAAATGTATTTTCGATGCTTCAGAAAATTCTAACTGACCCTCTGAAGTCACATGGACTACTTTGATGATGTTTTTATTAACTTTCTGGACATGGACAGAATACCGTACATAGGTTTTCATTGGAGGGACAGAAAGCTCTCGGACTAAATCTAAAATATCTTAAAATGTATTCCGAAGATGAATGGAGATCTCACGGGTTTAGAACGACATGAGGGTGAGTCATTAATGACATAATTTTCATTTTTGGGTGAACTATCCCTTTAAGCTTCATCTGCTTCACTCATTGCTACAAGCAATCCACCCCATTATTTTTTTCATCCTAATACGTTGACAGTTTTCAGTTTATTTAGCTTTTTTTGTTTCAATAACTCAATGTGATTGCCTTGTGGTGCCACTAAACACACATTTGGGCACACCACAGGGGGAAACTGCAACTGTGCAGCCTTTTACCGGGGCTTCAGCATCTTAAATCATACCAATCATAATGCAATAAAATGACAATCAGTCATGGCAATAGCCAAAGGGTGGCATAACATACTGGCCAGGTACCAGTCTTGTTTAAACACAGAGCAAATGTGCTTTAAGTCCCCATGTAATCCGACAAGCACAAGACTGATATATTTTAGGGCTGCTTCTACAACTGCTGCTATTATTATTATTATTATTTTATTTTTTTAACTGAGTAATCTAACTCAGTTCTGATTAGTTTCTGATTAGTTTATTAAATGTTATTTGGTAAACTCACCATTAAATAATGCACATAAATGTTTAATACAGTGAAATTTTCCAATTTAAACTTTATTTTATCATACATTTTACATGTTGGCATTTAATTGCAATTAAATTAATACACATACAAATTTAAATTTATGTTAAAATGCTTTTATATGTACTTTAGAGTGCCTAAATATTCAAGCAGGACTTAAGTATATCATTATGGCCTGGTTTCACTGCCAGGATTAGGCCATATATCAAAGGACATTTAAGTAATGTTTTATAAACATGCCTTCATTCAGCATTGTGACCAGCCTAAAAAGATGATCGGGACAATCAACACCACTGCCAACAAAGTCAACAAAGTATTGATAGTTGTGTAAATATTGTCATACTAACAGCTGTCTGAATATTTTGTTTATTGTAATCCATTGCATACCTTTCTATCAAAGTTATGACATTATCAAGATGAATTTGTTCTGACACAGTTTAATCTCTGAGTTCTTGTCATATGTTATTACCATTTTCTAAACTATAGAAAATAAACTGTTATAATGTGAGAAATGTTGAAGGGGTCTCAATAAATTTTGGTTTGACTGTATATTTTATTTTAGATTGAAGACTGTGCAGTGCTATTTTACATTTAATTATTTGGTTTCTGTACCTGGACACCTACAAAAAAACTTAAATATTGTGTAAATAGAACAAATAAATAAATAGAACGAACAAACAAATTAAACAATTTCAAACAGGGCCCACTGGTACAACCTGCACCGGGGCCTGCAAACCCCAGCCACAGCCCTGAGTGTACTTATTTAAAGCATGAAAAACATTAACATAGTTTAAAGTAAAACTTTAAACATTATTATGAAGTGCACTATTTAAAAGTATACTTAAGTGTGTTAAAAAAACAACTATGAAATTGTCTCACTTTAAGTACACTTAAGTGGTCTTTTATTTCATTAATATTATATTATCAGTTTTTTATGTACTTTTAAGATTTAAGTACACTACAAGTACACATTCAATACAATTAAGCACACTTCTTTTTCACCAAAAGTCCTGAAAAATTACTGTTAAAACGTCTCAGGTTACGTATGTAACCATGGTTCCTCGAGGGACCGAGACACTGTGTCGAACGCTATGGAGAACACCCTCTGCATGGTTACCATGGTAACCATGGTTACATACGTAACCTGAGACGTTCCTCTTCAGGAACTCGAGCTGCATCGAATGCCATGGGGAACGAGGTGCCCACGCCGCCAGACTTTCAAATCCCTGCCTAAAGTGTATCAGAAGAGCACAACTAAGGCAAGAGAATAGAAGAGCCTGGAGTGGCTTGCATATCTAGGTCATATAACCTCACAATGGTGGAGGGTGTGTACCATCCCGCAGTGTTGCAGATGTCCTGCATGGATACACCTGCTAAGAAGACCTTGGAGACCGTCATACCCCATGTGGAGTGAGCCTTGACTCCCATCGGCGAGGGGAGGTGAGAGGACTCATAGGTCAGATTGATATCCACATGCTGAGGGTCTGCTTAGTTGCAGGGAGACCCCTCTTGGGAGGACCATGGCACACAAGCAGTTGGTCCGTCATTCTCCACAGGGCAGCTCTGTGGACGTATGTTTCCAGTGCTCGAACTGGACACATACAGTTAAGCTTCTTCTGCTCAGGCTCCGGGAAGGGTGGAGGGCAGAAGGCCTGCAGCACTATTGGTTGTGGTGTGATTAAGGGAACCTTTGGAACATAACCCATCGAGGATATAGAAATGCTTTGGCCATGCTGGGTGCAAAGACAAGATGAGTAGGGGTCACTGAGAGGGTCTGAAGGTCTTCAACTCTCTTCAGAGAAGTAATCGCCAACAGGAAGGCAGTCTTTATAGCCAGATGAAGCCTTGGCCAAGTCTGTACCAAAGCGTCTAGTCCCAGAGGAGCTGGATGAACTAGAGCGAACCAGAGGGGACATTGCAATGTCTGCGATGTCTCCCTGGGTCCATCTGTGCCTGGCCAAAAACAATCCATATCTTCTTCACCGCTTTGGTTGAAGCGACTACTCCACAGAACACGGGCAGGGTGGCCAATCATGACCGCACCCCAGGGAGTAAAGGAGTGTGTCCGTCGGTAGCATTACATGGCGACAAGGAGCTCCCAGCAACGGGCCCTGATTCAAGAACCAAGGTTTCTTCCACATGTCTAAGGCACGGATGCATCACCGCGTGACCTTGATAGTTCAAAGTGGTTTCACCTTCAGGAAAAATCCCTTGGTCTTGAGCCACAACTGTAGGGGCCTCATGTACAGCAGGCCAAGAGGTATCATGTTAGATGCAGCTGCCATCAGACCCAGCAGTCTCTGAAACTGCTTGACAGTGAATGACTGGCCTTCTCTGACTCTCTTGACTGACGTAAGGATCGACTCCATACGAGCAGGGGACAGATGTGCCTGCACCGTGGTCGAATCCCACACCACGCCTAAATAAGTGGTCCTCTGTAATAGAGAAAGTACACTTTTCTTGGTGTTCAGTCTCAAACCCAGCTCCCCCATGTGGGCAAGAGTGACATCTTGATGTTAGACCGCCATCTGCTCTGATTGAACTAAAACCAACCAATCGTTGATATAATTTTGTATGCGGATGCCCTGCAGTCGTAGTGGAGCCAGAGCTGCATCCACAAGGTTGAACGGAAGTACTCAATATTGGTATGCTTGGTATGGTATGAACCTCAGAAACGTCTTGTGTTGTGGAAGGATAGAGACATGAAAGTATGCATCTTTGAGATCTATCGTGACAAACCAGTCCTCGGACCTGATTTGAGAGACAGCATGCTTGATGGTGAGCAACTTGAACTTCAGACGCATGACTGAGCAGTTTAACTGACGCAGATCTATGATCTATGATCGCTGGAAGCCGCTGCACTCTGGAGCTCTGGCAAGGTTGTCAGATTGACTTCCCGAGGGCAGTGAGGAGAGACAGGCACTGTGTGATGCGGTGTACGCCACTCTACCCCAGTAGGGGCCGCCCTCTGCAGTACTTTTTTGCCAAGGACCTCCTAGCCTCAAGTACGGCCCTCAGATCCAGCTTAGGCTGGGAGGTCCTGGACCCGACACAGGGGTTCAATGACCCGACACGGGGGTTCAACGAACCCAGAAATCGGGCAGATCTGGTGGGTGAGGAAGGAGATAGGGACATGGCAATCTACATTGCCTCCAGCAGATCTACCTGTGAACCCCACGAATGCAGCCGCTGCTCCGCCTCGGCCGAAGCAGGACCAGCACCGCGAGGAACGCTGGTGAAGGCTCCCTCCTCAAAGAGAGCCTTCTGGGAATGAAGCAAACACAGTGGGAGACGCTCGCAATGCAGGAAGTCGGCCACCTCGAGAGACGACAACAAGCCATGCATAGAGTGAGTGTATCCCCGCTCGTAATGTAATGTGAGCAGAGAGGAACACACAATTTATAGCGCGACTCGGTCTCAACCTCCTCTTTATCTCTTTTCTTTCCTTTTGCCTTGGGCATGATGGAGCTTATTATGGTTGTGTAACTGGACAGACAACAGTAAATATGACTCACAACACAGACTGAGACTGACAACACACAGAGCGCTTGCTTAAATTACATGAGGCTGACACCGGCACTACAACATGTGCTTTTAAGCTTCCTGGTCGATGACATCACCCGCCTATGACATCTTGTCTTTCCATTGGATTCGATTGGATTACACATGTGATTCAGAGCATGTTCACGCAGAGGGCGTTCCCCACAGCGTTCAACACAGCTCGAGTTCCTGAAGAGGAACTAGTCATTTAGGTAAGTGGTTTTGAGTTTATTTCCTACAATACGTGGTTTGAATATGCATCCAAAATGCAAGATATGTTAAGGTGTGTAACACTACATCATTCAATAAAGACAGATTGATGCTGACATAATGTGCAGACATTTAACAAACTTAATGAATTTACATGTTGGCTATATAAATGAATTTGCCTAAACATTGATGTAATCCATTGGGATTTCTCTCCTTCTTGTGTCTATGTACATAATTTGAATATTTGCATGAGGTCCTGCTAGCTGCTACACTGTGGGCCACGTTCAGTGACTGACTCGTGTCAGTCACATCAGCATGCACAGCTGTACAGAGATGCAAATCACATCAATCTCATTTAAATAAAGACCCAACCATCTGGGGGCACAAACAGGACGGGGTGTCGCCTGAGCTGGCAGTAGTTGGGGGTTTTCTCATGAATCAACTGCAGATTTACACATAAAGGTGTGATGGGATCAGTAAATCAGACTAATGATCTATGTTGAATCCAGCTCTCTCTTACAGACCTTATTAGTTGTTTCAGTCCCCATCATATGTCTACGTTAGTAAAGGTAGGCCGACTGCATGTGGCAAGTTTACTAAATCCAAATGTCAAAAATCCTTGTACCCTTGTCATTAACATGGTTTTTCATGCCATTTTGGTTCCCATTTTTCTAGTTCAAGGGTACTTTTTTTGCAAGGATTGAAAGTGAACATGTATTTAGTTGTATGAACATCCTTCATTGAACCTTGGTCCGTAGGAAAATATAATTTATATTTACTGTGATTGTACCAGTGGTGGTGTCCACTTCAACGGGACGGGGGTGGGCAGAAAGGCAGATGAGGTCTTTCATGTCTTTTAATCAATAAGCCAGCAGGGCTACCCGAGGTAAAACATGGACCATAAAAACATAACCTCCAATGACTGAGGCTGAAGATGGAGGATGGACTATTGTTTCCATTTTTCGGTCTTTTATGATTTTTTATTTTTTTTATTTTCTATGATGCACTCAGATGTTGGTGAAATATTTTAACACTTAAAAATATTGAGTACATTTTAAAGTGTGTGTGTGTGTGTGAAATCATTGGTTTGAGTCATGGTAACTCAAATATTTGAGCAAGCCCATTTAAAACCAATATTATGAGTAATGCCAACTTATTTGATTTTGAATCGACTTAAAATAGCTATTTTTGCCTTTAATATCATGCAAAGAGCAGTTTATACAGTCAAAATGTGTGATCACAATTACCATTGCGAAGTTCCTTGTGAATAATCCAGTTATTTCCAAAGGAATCTGTATGATTTTTATTTTATTTTTTTGTACATGAGGACACAAGCTTTTTCAAGTTGTTCACACGAATTCACAATGATGTGCAACAAAAACCTACTTGGCTTCAAAGGGAATTCTGTTTGAATGGTGCTTTTTACCTCAATACACAGCTGAGAAATGTTATGAGACATTTCATTGCAATTTCACTAATGTGACTGAAACTTTAATGTCTCTTGGCCAAAACAGCAACATAACAGAAAGCCCTATAATTCCCAACATAAAACAAATAACTGAACACTAACAAAAAGACACAAAATTAGAAAATAATTTCAACATTTACTTAAACTATATAATATACTAATAATAAACTAATATGTTGGGGAAATCAGATTTATTTTTCTCTTTTGGTATCGTTTATAAATTTAAATGTAAATACATTTTAATTCTGTCATGATTTACTCACTCTCAAGTTGATCCAAAACTTGGATTCTTTCTTCTGTTGAGCATAAATAAGATAAGAGAGAAGAGTGCTGGTAACCAAACAGCTGATTGTAGCCATTGGCTTCTAAAGTATTGAAAGAAAATAATAAGGAAGTCAATGGTTAACATCAACTGTTTGGTTAACAAACACTCTCCAGAAGATCTGCTTTTGATTTCAACAGAAGAAACAAAATCATACAGTTTTGGGGGTTGGTGTCGAGGGTGAGAATAAATTATTTATTTTGATTACAATAATTTGAATTTTTTCATTTAAAAGAATTTGTACATTTATGCCTTTTATTATTTGTTAGCTAAATACCATTTGTATATATATATATATATATATATATATATATATATATATATATATATATATATATATATATATATATATATATATATATATATATATATATATATAATCATTTTATTTTTTCATTGAAATCAACTTAAAAAGTTAGTCAAGCATTATTGTAGCAAAATCATCACTGTCTCTTTAAGACTGTTTAAGGGTTTGCTTTCAGCTCTAATACAGTTAGTTCTGTCAAATGCTTCATTGACAGCTTCTTTCCAAGGACTCTTTCAAATGTATTATTATTATTATTATTATTATTATTTATTTATTTATTTATGTATTATTATTATTTTTTTTTTCTATTTTAAGAATTATAGTATTATCCTATTTCCTGCTTACTTAATCATGAGTAGGGTGGCCATATTGGCAGTTCATACGGGACACATCCCAGCCAGGATTTTAATATTGCCTAAAATATCCAGGTTTTGGCTGTTTGCACTGTGCAGGTCAGTCATTGCGTGACATTCATGAGAGCTATAGAAAGCAGAGCAGACGGCTCCTTATGCTTTCGAATCGCTCTCGCACCTACTTTGGTGTCTTTTTTGTGAGCAGCGAAGCTTCAAGTCAAACAAACGAACAAACACATGCACATATTTGCATCGCTATTTGATCATTCCCTGTAGATCTCACCTTCTCACGCGCAGCCCCACGATTGGTGATTATGTACAATGCCTGCATGTTATTGGTCAAACTGCTTTGGATGTTTTAGGCATTATTAAAATCCTGGCCAGGACGTGTCCCGTATGAACGGTGCATATGGCCACCCTAATCATGAGTGATTTGGCCACCATGCTGGATAGCCAATATGGTTTCATTGTTTATTCAGATGTAACATATGTTACTCATATGTAATGTCTTCAGGTACAAAAACATACTTTTTTTGCATTCATGGATAGAGGCTGAAATGCACAGTATGTAGATAGTGACAGCATTTAATTTGCATTTTGTTTCCAGAGTGATCATCTTGTGAACAGTGTGGCATAGGATGATTTATATTGCTGGATAGATTACTTACATATTTTAGTCTGTTACTGATTACTGACAAATTACATTATGAAAATTATAGTCAGTAATGTAATCTAGATTACTCATTTCAGGTAATATATTCTGTTTACTTTTGGATTAATTTAGATTACTTTTTAACTTTAAATAGGATTATTGTTTTAAAAAACAACAACTATGAGTTTCAGTTATATATTAGATTAAAATGCTTTAAACATTACATTACTCTGGTTTAAAAATCAGACAAATTAAAGAATTGCAGTAGTTTGATGATGAAAAGATAATTAATTAAATCATTAAGTAAAATTTAAATTAATAAATTATTTAAAATGAAACACTTGAATACTTGAATACTTTTATCTGTTTACCTGCACGACAGCATCAGAGAATTTGCAAATGTGTTGTTAAATTATTGCAATATAAGGACTTTTAATTCAGAAAAAGTAGCAGTAATCTGATTATGAACATTTTAAAATGTAATATAATCCAATTACAAGTACTACATTTTTGGAATCTGATTGCTTAATCCAGATTACATGTAATAAGTTATTACCCAGGACTAAAACATGAGCACTTTTCAGTATCATTGTTGTGCTAAATAATGGCTGCTTTGCAAAAAGTACAGTGTCTTAGATATCTCAACTTTATTAAATGTAAAACTCCTAAGAAGGCTAAACTAAAAGTGGTTTGATATTCATAACTTCGCCTTTAGTCTACAAAGGAAGCCAGGACAGTCATTAGATGTGAAAAGAGACAAAAGGGTGAAGTAACATTTTCCAAAAGTTGCTAATGTTAGCAAGAACCTATTCCATCCAGACACTATTGACTCGCACAGCTTAACGGTAACATGTCTAGACGTTTCCAGGCACAGAAATACCTCAGAGTCTCATTAATTAATTAAACACACTGTGACATCTTTTAAGATTACATCAGCATATTTCTACAGCCCTGGGATGGTTCAATGTGAAAAGTCTTGTATATTTTATATATTCAGCTTCTGCTGAACTGAAATGAACTGAAATGTCCTGATTCTCTGTCTGCAAACTCTTGTCCCAGATATCAAACCATTTAACAAATTCTTCACTCTTCCAAGCATAAAAAAGACCTAGAACAAATTGTCTTTATATGGATATTTTTTTAAGAGTCCAGCATTTAAAATTTCAAAGTTAAACCCCTGTGAAAAAGAAGTTCACTTGGCATACTTTTAAAAAGAGTACCTATTATGGAAACAATATACTTTTAGAATATATTAGACTCTAAAGAGAATTGTTAATATACCTTTGAGTGCTTTATTTTTTGTAGGACTTAAGTGCTTCTTTAGACGTAATTTCATTATTACTTGTTTAAATACTGCTGAATATACTGACAAGCATTTGCAGATACTTCTAAGACTTGAAGTACACTACTCTATACAATTAAGCACACATCTTTTTCACAAGAGAAGTCCAACCTTTACCCTCCAGTCCATTGCTAACATAATGAAAATGGTGTTCTTCTTCGGTTGCATCCCCCCAAATTTCCTTTGGTTCTTCACATCTTGGTGCTCAATCAAAGATTATCTCCTCAGCCCATAAAGAGCTTTGTCATTTCTAGATGTCTAATTCTGATTGAAAACCCTCCCTCCTCCTTTTCTGCCATCCTTTTCTCCAAACTAATCCATAGCCTATAGTTTAGTCTTTCATAGGAAAGATTACAGAGAAATAGCTATTAAGGCTTTGGCGCTATCAATTGTGATATTGCAATGCCACTTGGGGCCAAGCAGACTCGTTTAGGATTCTGGACCAGACACTGCTGTGCAAGGAGCTGGAAGGAGAGGATGTGTGTCTTAGATGATTTAGGGCTAGATTTAATAACAGTTTGTGACAGCACAATCCCTAATCCATAATCCACAATCCCTAAAAAATTAAAAAAATAAATAACAAAACTACTGTCTGGATATACTAAAAATACACAGAAAAAATAGCACTAAAAAGGTGTGGACAGTTACTTTTGCAGCTGACCTTGTTGCATGTTCATTTGTAAGAGTTTCCGTTTCAGATGCAAACTAATGCAGTATTTAATTGAATCAAACAAAGAGATTTACCAAGGTTTGCAGTAATCAGTTTACTGGTATTGGGAACCAAAAGAGCATTTCTTAACTCATTTTGCACCTGTGTTGTTTGTAGATTACCTGCACTTGATTATCATCTCTGGTTATCTTAAACAAGCTTTGCTGGATTGTGTTGTTCATTATGGAAATTATCTGTCTGTGTTCTTTAATTTATGCATTGTCAGTATCATCGGCACTTTCCACTCCCATCAGTGCTTTTATGGGATTGCAGTCTCTTGCTAATTTGCTCCGTTTAGTAAATTTGGGCTAAAAAAGTGTTACCTACAATTATGTGAAATGATCATTTAGGGCTGGTTAAAATAAAACCCATCCTGTTCACCTAGTCCAGGGATAGAGAACGTTGGTCCACTGTCCTGCAGAGTTTAGCTCCAACCCTAATCAAACTCACCTAATCAAGCTGATCGATGTCTTCAGGATTACTTGGGATACAGGCAGGTCAGATTCTTATTTATTAATTTATTTATTTTTTCCAGGGTTGGAGCTTAACTCTGCAGGACATCGGCACATAAGGACCAGCGTTGCCTACCCCTGAGCTAGTCAATTCATACAGCAATGTATATTTACTGTACTTCCATCTAAAACTTTGCTGTTCTGGAAGATTCTGGAACAACTTGGTGTTCACGGTTGACTACAACATGCCAGTTTGATTACCCCAACATCCTATTGTTTAATATAAAGTGTACTTTATTTCTTGGAGGGAAGGCATTTTTCCTCAGTGTTAGAATGAAATGTACGACACTGTTCAGTGCACTCTGCCGACACTTACACATAAAACAAACACGACAAATGGACCAAACACAACGTTATTATTGTTTCCATTCGCTTGATAGCCCCATTTTCCAGGCTCCCTTTGTTGACGACACTTTAGTTACCTTCTTTAAACTGAGCAAGTCCTAGAGGACACTGCGGGAAGCCTGAATCCAAACAGCCAGCATAATCAGAGAAATAGAAGGCTATCTATGGTAACTTTACTTTTTGTTAAGTTCCAGATGAGAGCGGAAAGTGGTACATGAGCACATGAGCCGAAGTGCTGCTTACACTAACGTAATGGAAGCAAGGCTTAGGTTGTCAGGTCGCGCAGTGGGCAGCCGCAGCAGATCTATGCGCCGCTCGTCCTCATGACTGCTTGCAGTTCTTCCTTGGATGTGTTCCCAATGACACCCTATACTCTCCATTCGGCGCCACATGTGACATCACCAATAGAGTGGGTTAAATGTGTGCTAAAGGTCAGGCTGTGATGGAACATGCAGTTTGGACACACCGAAAGCCAAAGGCCAAATAAGTAGTGAAATAGTGACTTGTGGAATCAACCTTTGCTTTATTATCTCAGAGATTCAATGGTACATCCATTGGCGCTGTGCACTGATATTGGCATGACTTACTCAATTAAAGATGGTCATTAAGCTTACACTGCAATGACAGCGACCGTGAGTAACCTACATTTATGAGTCTTGGCATAACCTCATTCGGTCTTTATGCTCGCTTTACGAGGCCGCCTTTCAAAGAGTTGGATTCGTGTGGCATATTAATTTATTTTTAAAACTCATTTGATTAGGATTGCCAAGACTTTGACATTGTGTCCTAAACAGACACAACATGATAAAAAGCGATGAAAGCCATCTCTTCCACAATAAACATTTTGTTCTTACCAGTCACATTCACAATTTCTGTATGCATCATTGGGGGAGTCGTGGCCTAGTGGTTAGAGAGTTTGGCTCCTAACCCTAGGGTTGTTGTTTCGAGTCTTGGGCCGGCAACACCATGACTTAGGTGCCCTTGGGCAAGCCACTGAACCCCCAACTACTCCCCAGATGCCGCAGCATGAATGGCTGCCCACTCCTCCGGGTGTGTGTTCACTGCTGTGTGTGTGCACTTTGGATGGGTAAATATAGAGCACAAATTCTGAGTATGGATCACCATACTTGGCTGAATGTCACGTCACTATAATTATCATGCTGGGTATCCATGCCTATAGAGAAATCTCATTGGTCAATAAGTTTAATTATAAGAAAATGTGATGGTGATAGTTTAAATTTATATTAAATGCAGTATTTTGTGTCCCACTTAAGTAGTATCTTAATATATAACTTCAAAATTACTTATATTATGTTTGAAATATGATTAAAGTGTAGTGCTGAATGTACTGACAAGCATTTAAGGTTAACTAAAATAAACTGTAATGTTATTTCTATTGAAACATCTGTCATATATTTTTAAATATATGTATTATTACACATTTTTAATTAAGTTACAATTTAGTAGTAGTAAAATATATTAACTTGAAATAAAATATATTCAATAACATTAAAATTATAATCATGTACTTTACATGTGATTTAGTATGTTAGTCGACACATCAAAAGTGCAATTAAAGGCAGGGTAGGTGATATGGTTCAAAAACATTTTTATTATCACTCTTCACATCCCGATAGCAATCACCAAAAACATTCTCATGAAAATATACTATCTTTAAGTACAATTAAATGGCCTTTCAAGATTTACTTTCAAGATTTGAAGTATACAACAAGAGAACATTCAGTACAATTAAGCATGCATTCTCCATTGCAGTATATTAAAAATGATAAATGTTTTGTGACTGAATGGCATTGTGTAGTGTTTTGCAGTGGTTAGGATAGTTAGTGGTTAGTGGTTATGTGTTGTGCCTGGTTAGGATATGTGTTAAATCGGTTTATAGAGGAACAAGTATGTTCTTTCACCCACTTTTTAGTGTTCTAAGGTTTTTTTTTTTTTTTTTTTTTTTGTGGTTGTATCTAATCAGTCCTGGAGGAAACTCATTACAAAACCAGTGACTGCAAAATACTAGTGCTCAGATGAAAAGTACACAATACTCTAATTATAGCATGTGAATTTGATAGCATTGAAAGAGGAACTGGCAACAATGTGATATAAAAACATTGCAGTACTTATATATGAAATCTAAATGTATTTAAATGGTTGCGAATTAAAGGTTTATATATTGTTCTACGCTACAAGTATGTACTTTTTGAGGGTGTTTCTGTAAGATATTTGTGGAACACAGTTTTCCCTTGGATACAGATAAAGATATGTTACATTTTGTAAAAAGTTAATGGACACGTGACTCCATTCATTTTGTCAGTGGCCCCTCCTCCTCTCCCCCTCCTGTCCTTTATAGCCACCAGTCTGTTGCTGTGTTCCACCTTTAAACCTCTGCTCATTTTGGAGGCAAAAAGCATTTTTAGGCAAGCCTCCAGCTGGCCAGCAATCTCTCTCTCTCTCTCTCTGGCTAGAGATGAACAGAAGGTATGGTGCCATGATAAGGACAGCTGGCCCCAGGATCTCTATGAGCCTGCGTGTGAAAGCACAGATACCTTTCAAAGCATGTTATCCTTTCTTAAGGAAAGCGAAAATGACGAAGACAAAACCAGAGAGGGGGATGGGATTGTTTACTGCTTTGGTCGTCAGATATTGTCAGCTTTTCTGGGATAGTTATTTTTAGTGATAGTTCATTCAAAAATGTAAGTTCTGTAATCATTTACTCACCCTCATGTCTTCCCAAACCTGTATGAAATTATTTAGCAAAAGTCATTTTGAAGAATGTGGGGAACCATACAGCTGACGGTAGCCACTGGCTTCCATAATATGGAGAAAAATACTATGGAAGGCAATGGCTACCGTCAACTGTTTGGTTTCCAACATTCTACTTTAATCTTATTTTGTGTTCAACAGAAGAAAGAAACTTAAACCGGTTTGGAACAACTTGAGGGTGAGTAAATAAAGACATAATTTTAATTTTGGGGTGAATATCCCTAAGCAAACAAGTACAATATTGATGTTACTAAATTGTATAAATATTGCTGATGTGCACAACATTTGCATATGATGAATAATTTTAAATAGTCATGAGTCTAAGTACAGATACTTGAAATTAGCACTGCTTATATTCTCAATGCATGTTCGTATTGTGTGCGTCATTGCATTTGAAATGACTTTCATTTCAGATGATGTCATCGAGGCCGTTTATTTTCTAGCTCCTCCTCCTCCAACCAGATGGCTCCATTCTGATTCTGATTTTAAGAACCAATCAATACAGGTCTTGGCTTACATTTCTTTTTCACCCTTACATACAAATCACATTGAGAAAGTAAAATGGGTTGCAAATGACATTTTATATTGACTTCTTCGTGTCCTTTTGGTACAGGTTTGATTTAGACGTCTTAAAAATACTTTACCCAACCTATGAGTGAACAGTTGCCCTCACTGATCACTAGACAACCTCCAACACCCTAAACATATCTGTCATTATGACACAACAATTCCAGCAGAAGGACATGTCCACTTTGGCAACCTCCTTGACAAGAATAGATTAGTATAATTAATTTACTCAAGATTATTATAAGGTGGCACAAATCCGCGGATTGAACTGATAAGAAGAGTGATACTGTTATCAGTGAAACCATTATCCTCTTCAATTAAGATGAAGATGTAAATCCCTAAAGAGGAACTGCTTGTCAAAAAGAGAGCTGGAATTTATCTCAAATGCAGTACAAATGATGTTGTAGAATGTAGAATTATACTAAAAGTGTGGCTACCATTGATATTATCATAGACTGTGTATCCGCTTAAATGAATAGATACAGTATGTTTAAGAAACAAACTTAAATGGATAGTTTAGCTTATGTTGTAATTTTATCACCGTCATGTTGTTAAAACCTTTATGACTTACATTTTTCTGAGGAACATATATATTTTGAGGAACATTTCAAATGTTTTAGTTCATACAATGAAAGCCAGTGAGGAGCAAACAACATTATACCTCAATAAATTTAATTTTATGGAGAATGAAAAAAAAAAACAGCCCTGAAAAAAAAGAAGTGTGCTTATTTATATTAAATGTGTACATAGTGTATTTCAAATCTTATAAAAATTAACTGTACTTACAGATCATATAATAATACTGATAATAATTAACTATTTATTTTAAGGACCAGTGCTCACTATTAACTAGTTGTTTATCATTTTGGCTTTTTATTAGTACTTATAAAGCACATATTGATGTTGTATTCTGCACATCCATGTTGTAGATCCCCTAACCGTATTCCTTACTATTTACTCATAGTTAACAGTGAATATGTGTTTCCTAATCTAAAGTGTTACCATTCTTTTTTTCATCCTGTAAAAAAGTATTTTGAATAAGTACATTATTATAATTTTTAACTGTGTTGTTATTTGATTAAATACATTTTGGACATACTAAATAGCATTTTATATATATATTTTTTCACTCTTAAGTGCATTCTTTTAAAGTATATTATTTCAGTATTAAGAACTCTTTTTAAAAGTGTGTTAAAGTGTACTCATTTTTCACAAGGGAAAACAAAACCACAGAATTTTTCAAAATATCTTCTTTTATCTTCTCTAAGTCATACATGTTTGGAATGACATGAAGGTGAGTAAATGATGACAAGTTTAAACTTTTTGAATGAACTATCCCTTCAAACATATTGTCTATATCAAAGTATTGACTTGATCATGTTCTAAAATATATATTGAGAAGGAGGAGGAGCCCCATAATCATAATTATCACATTAAATCATGCTGTCCTGAGCCTCCACAGCCTTTAGCTGTTACTTTACATAAAGTTGTCGATATCATCAAGACTCATCTGATTACACTCAAAGTGATGGGGGTGTTACTAGACTTTGATGCATGCTGTTTTAAACAGAGTCCTCATCTTTCCTGATCCTGGTGTGGGCATGTCAATAACACACCAAATTAGTGTTTATTGAATCATTGTTCTAAATGGGAAATGATAATTGCGAGAGCCGGTGGCTTTGCACATTACACAAGTGCTGGTTCATGACTTTTCAAGAAAAATGGGCTGCCTTATTAAAGCTGGCTGCCCCAGCTCCTAATCTATTTCTAGGATTTCCGAAGTTTCAGCAAACTGGGGATTAGAGGGTATTTTTTTTCCCCTTCACAGATTTAGCCTCTGTCCAACGCTGTCCTAGCTCCCAGATGGAGCCGAGTTGTTTGCGTATGCGCTTTTGGCTGGAGTGCCTGTGTTTTGTCTGTATGTCTGAGGTGCTTTTGAGGTTTGTGAGGTCTTGCTTTTAAACCATTTGAAGCACAATACTCCCCTGTGATAGATGTATACATGAATGCAGTCAAATCATATCAGTACATTTACCAAACAAAAGTGTCTACACACTGAATTCGGATGCCTGATGCAATAAAAAACAACAATAATCTTTGAAGCTTCAGCATTTGTTTTCCTTTAATGGAGAGCACTGCAGTTTGCTCGCATACGTGAGCTGCTCATGTGACATCGGTGCACTCTTTGTAATGGCACCTGTCTTGCACATCATACAGACTTTTTGCCTATTGCAGTCATCTAAATTCCAAAAGTACATCTCCTAAAATATCTCCTAAAAGCTTTATTCTGTCCAGTTCAAATTTCCTCTGTCTTCCTTTGTCTTGTCGTCGGAGGTTGCACTCAGAAGTGGATTTTGAGTGCAAGCTCCATATTATATTATATTATATTATATTATATTATATTATATTATATTATATTATATTATATTATATTATATTATATTATATTATATTATATTATATTATAATGTTTAATGCTGGGCAATGATTAATATTTTAGTTGCAGTTAATCACATTATGCACAAAACGTACTCGGTTACTAAACGTAACCTCGGTTCTCTCTAGAAGAGCGAACGAGTACTGCGTCTTAGCTAAGACGCTACGGGAAAAGTCTCTTTTCACGAAATACTGAAGCAAAAAATTATCCTTAATTTTGTATTTTTGTAAAGCGCATTTGCAGCAGTACACAGCCATAGGCGAGACGGCTCGTTCGCTCATTGGCTTGTTCTGCGGCAACTGCACAGCCTATCGAGCGCGGGCTGATGCAACATCAGACCAATAAGGGCGCTTCGCGCCCTTCTTGCCACTTCCCGCCGAAACGGGTGTGGCCCAACCTATAAAAGGAGCTCGAAAAGGCTGACTCACCTGATTTATTTCATCGCCGAAGCGAACCAGAGTGAATCGTACGCACGGCAGAGAACGCAGTACTCGTTCGCTCTTCTAGAGAGAACCGAGGTTACGTTTAGTAACCGAGTACGTTCTCTTACGAGAGCTCTCTCGTACTGCGTCTTAGCTAAGACGCTACGGGAACCCGATGTAAAACGCCGTGCGCGCAGGGATCACACACCGATAAACCTGAAGCAACGCCCAGGATTTACAGTGCACAGTCACCTGAGGGACTCACAGAGAGTCCGGGACAGAAAAAAGGGGGAAAAACCCTCCGTCCCATATCTAGCAGCATCCGTAGATGCGGCAATATGACATCACACAGCCGAGGCAAGGCCTGACCAATGTGGCAATGCGGGTCTTACGCAATACTGCCCATATAACAGTCGGCAGCGCCTAGCGCTCATGAATTCAGAATTCCCCTCAGGGCCCTGATTCTTCTATACCGACAGCAGCCTTGCTTGCAAGGCGGGAACCTCCAGGTTATAGAACCTGATAAATGTAGACGGCGAGGCCCAACCCGCCGCCATACATATATCCTGCAAGGAGATCCCAGTAGACCACGCCCACGACGAGGCGACGCCTCTTGTGGAGTGTGCTCTGACGCCCAATGGGCACTGAAGGCCCCTGGAAGCGTAAGCTAACGCTATGGCGTCAACTATCCATCTGGATAGAGTCTGTCTCGAAACAGCCATTCCTTTGGAACGTCCACCGAACGAGACAAATAGCTGCTCCGTCTGCCGAGAGGCAGCAGAGCGAGACACATAAGCTCTTAAAACCCTGACAGGGCAAAGAAGACTCGAGTCTCCATCCTCCCCTGACACCGGCAGGGCAGACAGGGCAATAACCTGAGCCCGAAACGGTGTGTTGAGGGATTTCGGCCCATAACCGTGCCTAGGTTTGAGTATGACCCTTGAGTCATTGGGCCCAAACTCCAAGCACGACTGGCTCACCGAGAGCGCGTGCAAATCACCCACACGCTTCACAGAAGCGAGAGCCAACAAGAATACTGTCTTGAACGACAGATGCTGAAGGCTAACCGATTGGATAGGCTCAAAAGGGGGACCCTTCAAGGCCTCCAAAACCGCCGCGAGGTCCCACATAGGGACTGACGGATGTCTGGGAGGATTCAGCCTCCTAGCTCCTCTGAGGAACCGGATGACTAAATCGTTCCTTCCTATTGACTGACCGGACGCCGTTTCAGAAAACGCTGCGATGGCCGCCACATAAACTTTGAGCGTGGATGGGGCTCTGCCCTTATCCAACAGCTCCTGTAGGAAGGAGAGGACCTCCGTCACCTCACAACTAAGGGGTGAATAACCTCGAGCTGTGCACCAGCTGGAGAACACCGACCACTTCGAGGCATACAGACGTCGTGTCGACAGAGCTCTAGCCTGAGTGATGGTATTTAGCACTCCCCCTGCGAGATCAGCGGGTAACCGTTGAGTGCCCATACATGGAGGGACCACAACTCCGGTCGAGGGTGCCAAATCGAGCCCCTGGCCTGCGAGAGGAGATCTCTCCTCAACGGTACCGGCCATGGGGCGACATCTGCTAATTGCATCAAATCTGGGAACCATGGATGGTTCTTCCAAAGAGGTGCCACAAGCAGTATTGAACATCTCGTTTCTCTCACCCGTTCTATCACCTGCGGAAGGAGGGAGACGGGAGGGAACGCATAAAGCGGGCAGTACGGCCATTTCCGTGACAGCACGCTTTCGTTCTTGGAAAAGAATGTGGGGCAGTGAGCGTTTCCGTGGGACGCAAAGAGGTCCACCTCCGCCATGCCAAATCTCTCCCACAACAGCCGAACTGTTTGCGGGTGTAGAGACCATTCTCCCGTAGGGACATTGCCTCTGGACAGCCTGTCTGGACCCAGATTCTGCAGTCCAGGCACATGCACCGCTCTCAGCGAGCGCACGTTGCGTTGAGCCCAAATCAGGAGGCGTTCCGTCAGCCTGTACAGGTTTCGGGACCCGAGACCGCCCTGGCGATTTATGTAGGACACCACGGACATGTTGTCCGAACGGACTACGACGTGGTGATCCTTGATATGGGGACAAAAGCGCGTCAGCGCATTCTCCACTGCCAGCATTTTCAGGCAGTTGATATGATGGAGCTTTTCCCGTTCTGACCATAGGCCAAAGGACGGTCTGCCTTCGAGCAGCGCTCCCCATCCCGAAGTGGAGGCGTCCGTCGACACCATTTTCACACTCGGGGAAGTCCCCAGGCTTACACCTGATCGGTACCAGCCGTTCGCTGTCCAAGGTGCTAGAGCCGCAACACAGCTCTGATCGACCTTGAAATGCAGCCGGCCAGACGCCCACGCTCTGCGCGGCACTCGAGCCTTCAGCCAGAACTGCAGGGGGCGCATGCGGAGCAGGCCCAGCCGCAGAACCGGAGATGCTGAGGCCATGAAACCCAGCATCTTTTGACAGTGTTTGAGCGACACAGTCGCGCCACAGCGGAAAGAACTCGCTGCACGCTGAATGCTCATCGCGCGCTGTGGTGACAGCCGCGCCGTCATGGAACACGAGTTCAGAACTATACCCAGAAACAGGATCGTCTGACTGGGGTTCAGCGAACTCTTCACCCAATTGACACTGAGGCCGAGCTTCTCGAGGTGATCGAGTAAAACGGCTCTGTGGTCCATGAGCTCCGCTCATGATCGGGCCAGAACCAGCCAGTCGTCCAAATAATTCAGCACTCGTGTGCCTCTGAGTCTAAGAGGAGCGAGCGCTGCATCCATGCACCTCGTAAGCGTACGAGGAGCTACGGACAAGCCGAATGGCAGGACTGCAAACTGGTATGCCTGGCCCTCGAAGGCGAATCTCAAATATCGCCTGTGGTTTGACGCTATCTGTATTTGAAAATACGCATCCTTCAGATCTATTGACATGAACCAGTCCCCTCTGCGAATCTGCGCGAGGAGCTTCCTGGTCGTGAACATTTTGAAACTGTGTTTCATCAATGCCTGTTCAGCTGTCTTAGATCCAGTATGGGCCGGAGACCCCCGTCTCTCTTGGGCACCAGAAAGTATCTGCTGTACAGCCCCCCCTCGCTTTGAGACACAGGCTCTACAGCCCCTTTGCTCAACAGTTTTGATATTTCGGCCCGAAGTATGTGTGCTACTTCTGTTTTGACCGTAGTTTTGACGCGCGCTGAAAAGCACGGTGGGCGTCGAGAAAACTGTAGCGAGTAGCCTCTCTTTATAATGCCTAGCACCCAATCCGAAACCCCTGGAAGCACTGACCATGCATCTGCATGAATGGCTAAGGGCTGGATGCGAAACGCGCTCTGTTGACTGGGCAACGGCGGCGCTCGAGTGTGCTGCGCATCTGAGGCGGGGAGCGCGCTGATCACAGCGGGCAGATCGCTCTTCCTCGACCCCGTTCCGGCGCTTAACCGACTGGAGGGAGGCTGAGCGGGTCCCGTGGGACTCGATATATCTGCGAGTAACCGTGGGCTGCATGTGTGCACTTTTACCACTTTTAACTCGCTGTCTGCCTGTGCAGAATGTACGTGCACGGGTCTCATTTTTACAGAAGCCCCGCGCCGTATGTGACATAGTGTATGTGGGCACTGGGAAGTGGGCACGTTTACTATGCGGCGCGCTCGACCGATCTGTGTCGATCTTATGTGCGCTAGCCCTGTGTGCAGGGCTGTGCTTACATGTGGAGATGGGCACTGGGTAGTGGGCATCGTCACTGCATTTATAGCACCACATGACGCGTGTGACATAGTGATTGTGGGCACTGAGGAGTGGGCACGTCTACTATGTAGTGCGCGTGATCGACTTGAGTCGCTTTTATAGGCGCGAGCCCTGTGTGAAGGGCTGTGCTTATATGCGGAGATGGGCACTGAGCAGTGGGCATCGTCACTACATTTATAGCACCATCGGCCGTGGCCGGGACACCAGAAATTACACCTTTTTCGGGAAATATCTGGGTAGCCGTGATAACGGTTTTCGTGTGCAGGCAAGCGGGCAACCGTACAGGCTTGCGCATTGCAAACAACGCTGAAACTGTCACAATCTCTGGAAACTGAAACAGCGGCGCGCTTCGGTGACAGCCCGGCCGCAGCGGAACTCGTACACCGGCGCTTCGATGAAGCAGCCATCGTGTGTAGTGCCGACGCAGCGTCATGCAGCATGCGTAGATGGCTTTCCCAGGATGGCTTCGGGGCTCCCGGCCTCACCGTAATCCTCTGCCGCGGTCCCCGCGGCGCGGGGCGACGGCCAGTAGAGCGAGAACGGGGGTCTCGAGCTGCGTTGCTGAAGCTGTTGTGATAACGGCTTTTGTGTGCAGGCAAGCGGGCAACTGTGCAGGCTTGCGCATTGCAGAAAACGCTGAGACAGTCACAATTCCTGGAACTGAAACAGCGGCGCGCTTGGGTGAGAGCTCGGCCACAGCGGAACTCGTACACCTGCGCTTCGATGAAGCAGCCATCGTTAGTAGTGCCGACGCAGCGTCACACAGGAGGCTTTAGATGGCAACACCGCTTTTGCCGCCGTCCAGCAGAGGGCGGACAAAGGTGCGTCGCTATCGCCTGTTCCACCGGCGGAAGTGAGTGGTAGTTCCTGTTTTTAGCATCATCAGTGTGGAGAATGCTAGTGAGACAGACGAACGAGTTCGTGCTGAATATGGAGCGTTCCAAGCAAGCCTTCGCCACCTCTTCGTGAAGCTCAGGAAGAAATGAGGCGGGCTTTGAGAAGTACGCTCATCCGAAAGGGAAATACCATCCAGCCGGGAACGAGAGGGGGGGCGCTGGTGCAAACCACTCGCGGCCGAGACACATCGCGGCCAACACGAGCATTCGCCCCGGCTCCTTCTCGATGTCAGCTCGTCTGCTGGGCTTCTGAGCAGAAGGCGCGAGATCCTCGGAGCTCGCCCAGCCATCACTGCCCGAAGCCAGCAGAGAGCGCGTGTCCTCTTCCCCCGACGCGGCCCTGAGATCGACTTCCTCGGACGACGCGCCGGCAAACAGCGGGCGCTGCCCACCGGGAAGCGATGCAGGGGGGGGCCGGTGAAGCAGGGCGAACCGGCGAGCTCGGTTGAGCTGAAGACGGTTCCGGAATCCGCTGGAAGCGATGCTTTTACGGCGCCTCAGCGCAGCGGAGAATGCAGGCTCAGAGAAAAAGGCCAGGCGAGTCCTCAGAGTCACCATGGCAACAGCTCGCAGTGGGGGCATCCGCCGTCAGCGAGCGAGCGCTGCATGATCTTCACCCAGGCAGGAGACACAGATGACGTACCGGTCTCCCTCGCTGAGTGGGGCTCTGACGAGCCGCAGGAAGGCATCTTAAAAAAGACGCGAGCTCTTTTACGAGTGTGTGTCGCAGGGCGAACACACACACACACATAAAGAACAGCTTGTATATAACAGGATTGAAAGGATATAGGCGCCGGATAGCGCAGCAGGAACGGCAATGGAAGGCGGCGATGCCAGCAGCTTCAGAATGGCTCGTCCTGCTGATGTGCTTTCTCAGACGGCGCTTGCTTCCTCCGTGATCCAGCGATGCGTGAGCTTCGCTGAAGAGATGAAAAATCAGGTGAGTCAGCCTTTTCGAGCTCCTTTTATAGGTTGGGCCACACCCGTTTCGGCGGGAAGTGGCAAGAAGGGCGCGAAGCGCCCTTATTGGTCTGATGTTGCATCAGCCCGCGCTCGATAGGCTGTGCAGTTGCCGCAGAACAAGCCAATGAGCGAACGAGCCGTCTCGCCTATGGCTGTGTACTGCTGCAAATGCGCTTTACAAAAATACAAAATTAAGGATAATTTTTTGCTTCAGTATTTCGTGAAAAGAGACTTTTCCCGTAGCGTCTTAGCTAAGACGCAGTACGAGAGAGCTCTCGTAAGAGAACTATACTACTATTGAATGCATTATTATTGTGCACTTTTATTTCCATTTAAAAACAGGCATACTGCTGTATGAACAAAAGTGTAATAACATTTGGTTTGCAAACACTTTAAACAAATAAGGTGTTTTTTACAGCAGTGTTCATTTTAAATAGTAGCAGTTAAAATATTTATTGTAGACTAAATCTCAACTTATAACCTTAATGTAATTAAATTAAATATAAAACAAGCCATTTGTCACTGCCAGGACATTAATGTTTTTATAGAAAATATTTTATAGTTTGTTATAGAAAAACAAGTATTGCTCAGAGTCCAGAGCCTCGATCATAACCTTATAACAGGCATCTTCATATTAGAGACCTATCGCAGCAGAGTGAGGCACGGGACAACACTTGATGTGCGGGTAGAGACTTGTGTGTGTGGGATGCGGAAAAATAATTAGGGTGTGCTCACACTAGGCAATCTTTACCATGCCGGAGCGCATTTGACCCCCAAAGCTTGGTTTGTTTGACTAGCGTGATTGCTCTGTTTAGCAGTCCCTGGCTCGGTTGGAAGAGGAGGGCAAGAGCGTGGTTCAGTTAGATCAGTGAGTGTGAGCACTAACAGCGCCGCAGTGCAGACCTTCTGAAACGTGCTGCATGTGAATATTTCTGAGCACAAAAGCGATAGATCTATAAAGCAATATAATGTGAGATGGACGTGTGTGGCTGTGACCCATATGACTCAAAATAATAAACCACAAAATTAACAAAACGATTCACTCCACTGTTGAGCCAGAGCACTTCTCTGTTGTCTTCACATACTATCAGAAACTTCCTGTTTCCAACTTATAAAATCACGGGCTCGAGCTCGTTACATTCTTTTCTGTTAAAAATAACAGTGGACAGTGGTTTGTGAATGTTGATGCTTAGCCTAAATAATTTGATTGAGAGCGTCCCCTCCCGTGATCCATGATTTTTCTGTATGTGTATTCAGATCCAGTGAGCAACGGACTTTCATAATAACAAAAAACTGCATTAACGCACTATAAAATTCTTGTCGGCGTTAATCAATTAATGCGTTAACATGATAATAATGCGTTAACTTGCCCAGCCCTAATTATATTATATTATATTATATTATATTATATTATATTATATTATATTATATTATATTATATTATATTATATTATATTATATTATTATATTATATTATATTATATTATATTATATTATATTATATTATATTATATTATATACTTTGTCTCTCTTTTTTTTCTCCTGGTTTATTAAATATATAGATAGATAAGGTCTAATAGCATTTGAACACACATCTCTTTGATATGAAATATACATTTCTGAAAAAACATTTTACAAAATAAAGATGTATAAAATAAAATGTTGTCTTTATGTGAGACAAAAAAGTAGACTTTTGCATACTTGTTGCTTAAGTACTTATCACAAAAATAATATGCTTTCAAATAACATGCTTAAGCATGAGACAATTTTATGTTTTCAGACACTTGACTACTATGTTCATATTTAAATTTATATTATATTTTAATAGCTTAAATTTATATTAAATTCAACGAGCTTAACTTTTTAAGTTTTCTTTTTTTGACCCACTCAAGTAGGACCTACAAAGTATATAATAATTAGTCATACAGTGAAATATGTGTTTCATAAAATAAAATAAACTGCAAGAATTTATGGTATACTAAAATATACTTTAATGTTGTTTATTTAATTTTTTATTTTTTTTCTTCAGATTTTAAGTGCACATTTAGTACAATTAAACTAACTTATTTTCCACAAGACATAGACTGCTACCAAAAGCAAAACAATTAGCAATTAGTAGTTGAATGTAAGTGGATTTGGGGGCGGCTTATAATTCCAAGTGGCCTTGAAACACTATCCCACACTGCTAAATGTTAGTGAAGAAAAATCAACATGGCAGCAAAAACATGAAGCACATCTTTATCACACAACAGCTGAAGAGATCACAGCAAAACACGGGGGTCATGGAATCTGCCACAGTTCAGCAGCCCCTGACCTTTCAACATCTCGATGTGTGTGTGTGTGTGTGTGTGTGTGTGTGTGTGTGTGTGTGTGTGTGTGTGTGTGTGTGTGATTGAGTGGGGCATCCTTCAAAAGACATTATGCTGAGAGTAATTAGTATTTCACATCTCCCCCTTTAGAAAAAATTTATGCAAAGTTAAATAAATGAATACATTTTTCAAAATATACATATTAATGAAGATAATTTTACATAAATATATTTAAAAACATGTGGGGTGGTGCTAGCGCAGTGGATAAGACACATGTCTTTGGTGTGAGAGACCTGGGTTCGAATCCACTGTGAGACACCAATGTGTCCCTGAGCAAGACACTTAACCCCTAGTTGCTCCAGAGGTGTGCGACCTCTGACATATGTGGCAATTGTAAGTCGCTTTGGATAAAAGCGTCAGCTAAATGAATAAATGTAAATGTTATTAAATATATTTTTGGCCATTTTTTGTATATATTGCATATATATATATATATAATTTTGGAGATCTATTACTTACATAAAACGCATATAAATATCAGTTGTCACTCTATGTCTCTCAATAATATGTTTAAGTAAGACTATATTTAAACTTAGTTTATGATAAATAAAAAAAATAGTTTCAAAACAAATAATGCAGTGCAATGTTCATCATGTTTTCATGTTTTTTTTTTTTTTTAAATACTGATGTAAGGATAATCAGGTAAACGTCTCGGTTACGTCTGTAACCTCGGTTCCCCGAGAAGGGAACGAGACGATGCGTCGATAACGCTTTGGGAACGCATTCTGCGTGAGTGCGTCTGAAGCATCAATGTCAACTAGTCCAATGGCGAGAGTGAGCGTCAGGAGTGACGTCACGACCAGGAATTGATAAAAACCCCAACCGGAGCAACCGGTGTTAGCTTCGACAGTGCAGAAGCAAGTCGATCACAGGAACGAAGGAAGTATGGCAGGGAGACGAATCGTCTCGTTCCCTTCTCGGGGAACCGAGGTTACAGACGTAACCAAGACGTTCCCCATCGAGGGAGAGACGATGCGTCGATAACACTTTGGGAACGAGAATACCCAAACCGCCATATAACAAGTGCCTGAGTGTCAGCCAGAAAAAACCAACGGCTCAAGAATTAAAAACCTGAGACCCGGGAGTAGCGTCCAGGTCTAGGCTATAAAACCTGACGAATGTGAGTGGCGAGGACCAGCCTGCCACATCGCAAACATCCTGAAGAGAGGCCCCAGATAATAAGGCTCTAGAGGCCGCCATACTCCTAGTAGAATGAGCTCTGACCCCCAAAGGGCACGGTAGGTCAGAAGACTCATAGGCAAGAAGGATAGCCCCAACTATTCACTTACTAAGTGTCTGTTTAGTGGCAGGAAGACCTATCTTAGGTGACCCGAAACAAACAAACAGTTGATCGGATTTCCGAAAAGAAGAAGTCCGATGAACATAAGTGTCCAATGCTCGCACCGGGCACAAGAGGTTAGACTTTTCCTGGTCCGATGATGCAAACGGGGGAGGACAGAAAGCCTGCAGAACAATAGGTCTCGGAACAATGGTCGGTACCTTAGGGACGTATCCCTGCTTAGGGTAGAGAAATGCTTTGACCATCCCAGGTGCAAATTCAAGGCAGGTGGGAGAAACCGAGAGAGCCTGAAGGTCTCCGACCTTTTTTTAGTGACGAAATAGCAAGGAGAAAGGTAGTCTTAAACGAAAGAAACTTCTCAGAGACAGAATATAGGGGTTCAAAAGGAGCCCTAGAAAGGCCTTCTAAAACTATAGCCAGGTCCCAGGCCGGCACTCTAGTACGAGTTGCAGGTCTCAGCCTCAAGGTGCCACAAAGGAAACGAGAGATAAGAGGGTCACAACCCAGAGATGCACCACCCACTGGGGCGTGGAAAGCCGAAATGGCCGCCACGTAAACTTTTAAGGTGGATGGACATAGACCAGAAGTGAAGCGGTCCTGTAAAAACTCAAGAACTGAGCCAACAGACCAGTGGACGGGGTCACACTGATGTTGGTAACACCAAGAAGAAAAAACATTCCATTTGAGTCTATAAAGTTTCCTCGTAGCTGGAGCTCTTGAGCTAAGAATGGTCTCCACAACCTCAGTTGAGAGACCACTCTCTATGAGTTGCGCCCCCTCAGAGGCCACACCCAAAGCTTCCAAATCTCTGGCCCGGGGTGAAATATAGTGCCCCCGGCCGGAGATAGAAGGTCTTTCCTGATCGGGATCTCCAAGGGAGGACCGTCGAGGAGATGAATCAGGTCCGCAAACCAGATTCGGCTCGGCCAGTGTGGAGCTACGAGAAGTAGACTTACTCCGTCCTGGCGGACTCTCTCCAGAACTCCTGGGAGCAGAGCAACAGGGAGAAAGGCGTACAGATGTAGCCTCGGCCACGTCTGTACCATAGCGTCCAACCCCAGGGGGGCTGGATGAGTAAGGGAGAACCATAGTGGACAGTGCGTCGTGTACTGAGACGCAAACAGATCCACTTCTGCTTGGCCATAAGATTCCCATATGAGCTCCACCACCTCGGGGTGAAGCCTCCATTCCCCTGACCTCAGCACCTGCCTCGACAGGGTGTCTGCTCCAATATTCTGAGTCCCCTGTTTCCCCTCGGGGAGAACCCTCTGGTCCTGAGCCACCACTGTAAAGGTCTCATGCCCAGCAGGCCAAAGGGGATCACATTGGACGCTGCTGCCATGAGACCCAACAATCTCTCGAACTGTTTTACAGTGCGTGACTGGCCTAGCTTTAGCTCTGATGTGGCTGTGAGGATGTTGGCTACACGAGCGGGCGAAAGAGCGGCTCGCATCGTGACCGAATCCCATACCACCCCAAGAAAAGTGGTCCTCTGTAATGGAGATAGCACACTCTTCTTGGTATTGAAACCCAAAACTTCAAACCCAACTTCTGCATATGAGCGAGGACGACATCTCGATGCCGAACCGCCAACTGTTCTGATTCTGCTAAAATCAACCAGTCGTCCAAGTAATTCAGAATACGTATGCCCTGCAGCCTGAGCGGGGCCAGAGCTGCATCTACGCATTTCGTGAATGTGCGGGGTTAGAGAGCTAGACCGAAGGGAAGTACCCGATACTGGTATTCTTTGCCCCTGAAAGAAAACCTTAGGAACTTCCTGTGCTGAGGGAGGATGGAGATATGGAAGTATGCATCTTTTAGGTCTATCGTGACGAACCAGTCCTCGGATCTGATTTGAGTCACGATCTGTTTGAGTGTCAGCATCTTGAATTTTAATTTCTGAACTGTACGATTCAACAGACGAAGATCTAAAATGGGACGCAGCCCTCCATCCTTTTTTGGAACAATGAAATAACGGCTGTAAAAACCCGATGCCCTGTCGGGAAGATACACCTGCTCTTTAGCATTTTTCGCTAAAAGAGATTTCACTTCTTGCTCCATGACCAGAGCCTGCTCGGGATGCACTACTGTGAGCAACACCCCGTTGTAGCGAGGGGGACGAGAACCGAACTGGGTTCTGTAACCCTTCTCTACTATCTGCAGGACCCATTGAGATATATTCGGCAGACTTTTCCATTCTGTCAGACATTCTACTAAGGGAACCAGCCTCTCGAGGCTGGCCTCTGGTGTAATTTGAACAGCTAGTGCAGGGACCTGAAGCCGAAACGCAGGAACCACCAGAGCTAACTGCTCTTGAACCCCCCTCAGAGGGAACGAGCCCGAAGCAGCGTCTGAGAGACACAGCGCCAGAGACCCGCTGGAGACCGCTGCGCCTCGAGGCACCAAGGGTGGCGGGGTTGGCAGGACGGCCCCGTGAGAGCACCGAGACCGGACGGGCACCGTATACTGAGGTGTACACCGCACCGTCACGGTTGGGGCTGCCCTCACAGGTCTGACCCATTTGGCGTCAGGACCTTTTCTTCTGAGCCGAAGCTTTCTTAGCGAGAAGAACGGTCCTCAGATCCGGCTTCTGCTTAGATTGCTTTGGCTGTGAGTGCTGGCTCGGTCCCCGTGATTTTTGAGGAGGAGGGCGAGATGCAACACTCTCTTTTTGAAAAACACAATATGAGGAGCATGAAGGCTGGGGCTGCCTTGCACGCCCAGCAGCATCAGGATTAGATCGGCGAGGGAGAAATCTTTTAAAAGCGTCAGATTGCTTTTTATTTTCTTGAAATCTTTCAACCACTTCATTCACAGCATCACCAAACAGACCTTCATGAGAAATGGGAGCGTCTAAAAGAAAAGATCTATCTTTATCTTTAATATCTGAAAGATTAAGCCAAAGGTGCCTTTTTGTAGAAATCAAAGCAGCCATAGATCTACCAATAGCACGTGCTGTTTCTTTAGTCGCCCTGAGAGATAAATCCGTAGCCCGACGAAGTTCGCGAATTTCGTCACGGCTGACTCCCTCACTGTTATCTAACTCCCCCAGCAGCTCAGCCTGTTAAGCCTGAAGCAAAGCCATCGAGTGAAGGCAAGCTCCAGCCTGACCTGCTGCTGTGTAAGCTTTACCCACTAAATTAGATGTGATCTTTAAAGGCTTCGTGGGCAAAGTCGGGTTCTTAATAGATGACGCTGAACCAGGGGAAAGCGTCTGTTCCGCCCGGGGCATCGCTTCATAACCATTTTCTTTCAGCCCTCTTATATCAGATATCACTTATATCACCCGTTAAATAACACGGGCAGGGAGAAGCACACGGTTTGAATAGTTGCTTCGCCATGATATATAAACTTTGAACAAGACAACAGTAAATATGACAGACAGGTTTGACACAGATCGCTTGCTGAGGCACAGAAAGCTAACACCGGTTGCTCCGGTTGGGGTTTTTATAAATTCCTGGTCGTGACGTCACTCCTGACGCTCACTCTCGCCATTGGACTAGTTGACATGGATGCTTCAGACGCACTCACGCAGAATGCGTTCCCAAAGCGTTATCGACGCATCGTCTCTCCCTCGATGGGGAACCCAAGTTATTTCAGTATAGTAAGTATTTATCTTGAAATATTACTAACAGATTTCACAGCAAAATAACCTCTAGCTCATTATGGATGTTTGTACAATGATACTAAAAGGCCTTTTACTTGAAGAAAAAAAAAATAATAAATTGGAAAAACAAGTATGACCTATCAATCAGATGACTGAAAGCATGTAGTAGATTATATAAAATGTTTTACAGCAGTTTTGATCAAGTTATAAATGTGATACTCCATAGGCTCCGTAGCGTTAACTAAGCATATACAACTGTTCTGCAGAGCAAATGTGCTCTGTATGTCTGGACAGTTCTCAGCTGTTGGTTTCTTGCAGTGCTGTCAACACGCTGGAAGTGCTCAAAACACTGTTAATACCGAGTCTTAAGGACAGAAGCTCTCCACAGCGGCCCATTGTCACACAGCATCCAATGCCTGCAAAACTTTTGGCAGCACGTCTCTAAAAAAGGCTAAAGGAACTGGAAGAGGAACAGGCTTTTGACTGCTGCTGTGGCACTGGAACGGAGTGGATGTGAAATTATATTTGGGGCTTTGTCGAAGCTTATCGTGGGGAAGCTGAGGGCATTTTGGAGCACTTTGGAGAAGCGTGATGAGAGGAACAAATTGGTCACATGTATGTTGATAGTCTTACATGGCTCTGTGAATCCTGTGCATAATCTTTTTAACTGCACGAGCAAACAAATAAAAAGTCTGATTTCTTTATTTTGGCTACCTTAACATCCACAAAGCATGATTCAGAGACTACAGGCATATCCGATATCAAAGCCAACTCCAAATGCACCTGGGAATGAAAGGGATTGTGACATGACATTTCACACAGAAAGTAAATGTTCAGTCCAGCCTTTATTTTACTTCTGTGTGTCTGTAGCTCATACTGCAACACAGATGTTTTTGATTAAACTACTCTAAATGTATGTGCCATCATCCTTCTTTCAGTGAATTAAAAGATTTAGATAAGCTGTAGTGATTAAGAGAGGAGGACGGGTCTGCTGGCAAATCCCTTCCAACAGTTCCTCAATATTTGTTTGCATTTTGTAATCTATGACAGTAAAACCAAAATATTAATGCCAAGATATCTGCTACTGACATTCTGCAATGCTATCAATGTACTGAATGAATGACACATATTTGAGCCATGTTAGAAGATAGTATTTCAACACTGGGTTATAAAAACATTAAGTGAAATAAAGCAAAATAACATATAAAAATGATTTCAGCCGGTTGCCAAGACCACATTTCTTATTTTAATGGAGTCTAACTTAAAATTAACTAAAGTTACACTAATGAAAGAATAACTAAAGCTACAACTGAAAACTAAATAAAATTAAACTACTAAAAATGAAAAAAGGAAAAAAAC